>NC_136655.1:2059120-2177924 GCF_949748355.1 Melanostigma gelatinosum | reverse complement strand
AAAATCATGAAAATGAAAACCAGTTTGGCCTTTGTGCCTTAAACTGAATGAAGAAATAATAAAAGCGTTGTCCTTTCATTCCTTAAATATTCAGCTAAAGCCACCGATTTTGGGCGCCCTGCTGCTCGTCGCAGTCTAAATACGTGAATATTTGCAATATTTGCTGTGTTAACAGCAACCGGTCCCGGAAAGGACACACGTCACCTGGACGAGCAGGAAGGAATGTGTGCGGAGTCGTCTGCACACTGATCCACGAGCACTGTGGCTGCTGCACTCAACACACGAGAGACGTCTCTTCAGTGTGCTTTGTTAACGACATCTGTTTTAAATACGGGATAAATGTTTGGATTTTGGGCCGTTTGAAGCTCTTCATTACTCAGAAGTCATTGAATGGGACTCAGAAATTGACTCCCTGATGCTGTTGAGCAAATAATCTCAGCTGGTTTTTAACTCGGATGAAGGATTTTAGTCGTCTGGATCTTAAGTTGTCAGAGAAACAACCTGAGCTAAGTGTTAGCGTTAGCTCGGCTCCTCCAGGACGTCCTGCGTCCTCCGACCAGCGTCGAAGAAACACCGACGTTTTGACCTGAAGCTGCTTCATCCAGTGTTTGAATCAGAGCAGGAGACCTCTGTGGTAAGAACCTGCTGAACGATGACCACCGGAGGAACAAGTCCCACGATCCCACGCTGCTTCGCCACGGCAACGATCTCATCTTGGTTAGAACCTCACGTCTTTAGGAGAAATGTGGATAAATCTTCATCATTTAAACAGAACTGTTTGGTGGCTTCACCTTCATGAAGACCTGCCAGCATCTATCGGACATTTGTCTCCATCATTGTTGCTGCAGCTGCAGACTTCAGCCCTGAACAGAATAAACCCGCCTCGCTATGAAACAACGTGTGTCCTTAACGCTCACCCCCCCCATGTGTTTCTTTCCTGCTTCCATGGAAACTGGCATGTCTCCGTTTCTCCAGCTGTCGTCTCCAATTTCGTCACTCTGAAGAAACTCGCCGAGCTTCTGGACGCTGTGAACACACACACACACACACACACACACACGAATATGTGTGATTGTGATGATACCAACGCCAGTAATCTCTCAGGAGTTTAGAGTTTCTTCACTGCTGTCACATTTCCTCCGTGCTCCTTGAATTAGATTTACCTCAGGAGCCACATCTCGTGTGTCTTCCTCTCCTTAGTCCCCCCCCCCCCCTCAGCCAAAGCAGCATTACAAGTCACCAGTGATCTCATTGCAATAACACCGAACACTACCACTCACCTGAACAGCGCCTTGACGGCAAATCGGACCACAGTGGAGAGCAGGAAGAGAGGCGTGACCAGGATGTGGAACAACGCCAGCGCTGCGAAGGCCTCAGCAGGAGCGGGAACGGTGTCCGTCCAGAAGAAATACGTCACGAACGTCTACGAGACACGATCGTAACTCGTTGATATCGATGAAACATATTGTCGTGGGAAAGCACATGGAACGTTTAGAGGAGTCGTAGACCAGCGTGTTAAAATGTTCTCACCGCGAGAACGGCAGCAATGGGAATAGCAGCGTTCATGAAAACTGCACAGGGAGAGAAAGCAGGTTGTATTAAAGCATATTTATATCGGCTAGAAGTGCTGCATCAGCTATGTTGATAAGTATTAAATGTAATGAGTCCCGGGACCCACAGGGGGTCATTTGATGAAGACTGAGGAACCTTTTTCCTGCAAACACAAACGAATGCAATCGACATGAGAATTCAAAATCAGGTTCGAGGTTTCTGTTTTGATCTTACTGGACATGGATGTGTAGAAGGCGAAGGTCTTGAGGCTGGTGAGCTCATTGCCTCTGGTGTCCTCCACGCTGCCACAGAAGATGTTCTCCCAGGCGTACAGCTTCAGCAGCTTTATGCCCTTCAAGATCTCTGTGGTCTTCTTCAGACGCTCTGTCGAGTGTTCCTGAGGACAAAACGTAACGTGGATTCACATCATGAAGTTATTTAAGGACAAACAGAAACTCTGCGGGGAATACGATGCATTCCAAAGCCAGCGTCCTGCTCACGAGTGAGCTTTTCTGCGTGTCTGCCAGCTTCGTGGCTATGAGGTACTGGATCGGAGCCAGCAGAACTATGACCGACGCTCCAACCAACGCACTGCAGCCCAGCAAGTAGTAGAGCAGGATCACTCCCATCACGATCTGCAGAGACAGAAGAGAGACGTCTTCACCGCGGAGGATTAAGACATGGCCAGAAGGGTGGAGGAGGTGCCGTCTTCAGCCCACCTGTACAGGCATCGCCCACAGGTTGGGCAGAGAAGAGGAACCACATCAGCTGGTTGGTCTCGATAGCCACCAGGTTGTTGATCATGCCCAGCGTCATCTCCCCCATCGACATGTTGGAGGTGGACAGACGCAGCATTTGTTGTAAATCATCGCCTGGTTGAAGACATAAGACATGTCAACACCTCAGAGCGAAACGAGACGTCCGAACCTCAGTGATGTTCCACTCACCAGCAGGGCTCCCCGCAGGTTGATGCCGGTTTCGATGGTGACGTAGTACGAGGCCTGCAAGGAAGGTCCTCTGCAGGATCAGAGCCAGGAAGAGAAGCACAGCCAGGACGGAGGTGTCCTTCAGCAGCTCGATGGACGGCATGAAGTACACGCCAAAATGCGTCTGCAACCAAGCAAACACGCAAGATACGTGAAGTTCTTCCTGAGCGGTTGCACGCAGGTATCAAGAGAACCACCTGTGTGAATGTGATTGGATGTTACGAGTCAGCTAACGAACTGCAGTTCCTGAAATGGCCACTTGAGGCTCCAGAAGCGAGTCAATCCCCATAGACCTCCATGTTAAAATGCCCAACTTCACAGTCGAAATCGACATACATACTGTGATCGGAGGACTTTATCAATATGCACAGCTCTCTCTTTTTTAATTCAGATTATTTGTAAAGAGATATTTTATATTTTATCGTAATTCTTTTTTATTCTATATTTGTGTTTATTGTACTTTTCTTTGGTATTTCTTCATATTTTTTCTGCATTTTTTCTCTCTTCTTTCTTTATGGTTTATGTACATATTTTATAGTATTTTTTCACATTCTTCATTGTCTTTTGTTCTTTTCTATACATACATACATATACACTTTCACTTTTTATTTATATATGTTTATGTTTTGCACAAATACACCAAAGCAAAACTCTGCAATAAACCTGATTGATGATAAAGCCCCACTCTCAGCACATAGTAGGTGTACGAATCACCCCCGCACACGCACTCACACACACACACACACACACACACACACACACACACACACACACACACACCACCAGAAAGCTCAGTGTGATGCTCAGCAGACCTTCCCTCTGTATTGAGTGTGAGGTGAGTGGGGAATTTTCCATGTCACTCAGACATGCAGCGCTGCTCTGCTCTTTATCTCCGCTGCCCATTACACCCACTCTAATAGGCAGGAACGGCCGCGACCACGTCTCCCATTCAACATCCACTGCAACAACATGCAGCCAAATGGACTCAACCACAATACGCTCCCATCGCAAGAGCGCGTCTGCTCTGCCTCTGCTGCCACCTCCGTCCGCGTCGTGATGGATTTCAGAGGAGTCGATGTCTGTGATCAGCTCTGCCAGCGTCGCTTCCTTCGCCAGCTGGAGCGTCTGTAAGAAGCGTCCGCTTCCTGTCAGCGCCGGCTACATCCTCTCCACCGTGCCACCGTGCCACCGTGCATGCTGGATACTAACGTTCTGCGTTATCGTGGTGGAATAGTTACACGTTTGGTTCGGCTGATGTTGACTTATGAACTCTGGTAGATCCTGACACATCTGAAATCAAGTCAATATTTTCTGCAGATATTCAATGAAGTGTTTCTTGATAAACGTGTATTAAAGTTAGTGTCACTGGTCTTTTGGTAAAGTTTAAAAGCTTGTTTTTATTGAGTCATTCTAATGTCACTGCATACCAGATTCTGCACGTCTGTCTTTGGACATTCTTAGAAAGTGGGGACATCTTTCTGAGACTGAGGACATTTCTGAAAGTAAAATATGTTCTTCAGTGCTTTTAGAAGGTTAAGACTCGGTTTTAGGTTGAAGGTATAGTTGCCAGGATTAGTGAGTGTGTGTGTGTGTGTGTGTGTGTTATGACATTACAGAAACACGTCAGACACGGCGTCGTTCACACGTACTGGTGGCGACATGATGGCTGAGACCAACGCCCTCGGTGACATCACACCGGGAGTGAGTCATTCATTGGTCGGCTCGACCACCCAACATCTCCAACAAGCAGCGACACTATGTGTGTGTGTGTGTGTGTGTGTGTGTGTGTGTGTGTGTGAAGTGTCGACGACTCACTAATTTGAACTTTTAATAAAACGATCTCATGTAAGCAGAGTTTGGTCGCGTTGACGGCTTCAGAACTTCCAAGGAGATTTCTCTGAAGGGGAATTAATGAATGACGTTTAACCTTTCACACCGTTATCACAGTCCCCCCCCCCCCCCCCCCCCTCCCCCTCCCCCGCTATCAATGACTCCAGTTTATACTGCTGAAATACAGCGCACTTCATATGTGTCACAACCTACTTACGGTCTTTGAGTTGTCTTCACGGGTGAGTAATATAAGCCCATCGTCTATCGCTCTCTCTCTCTCTGGGAGACCTCCAAACCATTAAACGCAACAGGAAGTTATTTATTTTACGGGAATCAAACCCGACACAAACAGAGTTGCCAAACCAGCGTGTTCCCCTCACGCTGGGAGTCATGTTGTCCACCGGTATAAACTTCTTATCGTTGAAGAAGCAGGAGGATTTGAGTCACGCTGCTCTCATGCAGCATTCGCAGTGATTTCTACTAAAAATGATGCGTCATGATGTTGTAGATTTCACACAAAAATGTTTCTTGAATCTTGAGGACGGAGGTATAAAAACCACCAATCCAACAACCAGCGACCTTTCAGCCAGGAGGCCGCTGTTCGATCCCCAAACGACAATCTATTCCGAAACCTAAGTTTCCTGTGGAGACGGAAGTTTATTCTGAAAAGATCGTATTCATGTAATGAGGGGAAATTGACGCTTTTGTAGGAAAACATTGGAAAACGAGGAGTAACTTTGCATTAGATATCACACGAACTGTTGTATTCGGACATGTTGATTGAGTAGCAGTATTAAAGCCTCAAATTGAACCTCTCACACACACTCACACACCGACTCGCCTCACCGGCTCGTACTCACATTGTCCTTGATTTCTTTCGGCGTCGGGCCGACGCTGCTGTCGTTCAGGTACTTCACGATGCCGGAGATGCAGAGCGGCCCGGCGAAGCCCAGCAGGTCGGCCAGGTAGCGGAAGGTGCTGCTGAGCAGGATGGGGCGGCCGAACGCTCGATAGATGGAGCGCCAGATGGACGGGGCGCGGTTCGGATCCTCAGCCGTCTGTCGGGAGTTGATGGACGGAAGAGAGAGTAAATAGGTTTGTCTTCGGACACCGTCAGCAGCAGCAAACCCACAATGCATTAGTGTGAAATCGGGTCAGGGAGTCCATCAGCTCACCCTCTGGTCCTCGTAGGCGTCTTTCAGCCGAAGGTAGTTGGTGAGTGCTCGCATGGCGATGGGCAGCTTGCCGATCTTCTTCAGCTCGATGGGCCTCTTATGGGCTCCCGTGATGAGAGGATTCATCCACCAATATGTCGACTAAAAATATGCAATCCGTCATTTACTCCACTGCAAAGTATTGATGATGAGACCTGAACATGAACAGACACTGTCTAACTTCTTACTTGTGGCCTAACAAATTGAATCGGGTAAATTTGATCGATCTTGAACGTCAATAACTGATTTTCTTTTTTTAAATCACACTGCGTTTCGTCTACCTTGGACAGCAGGTTGACAAACGGCTGCAGAAAGCGAACCCCCAAATCCTGCAGATCTTCTGGAGGTTTCACCTTTTGGGGTTTGGCAAAGAACACGTATTTCTACGGGGAAGAGAAAGAGACAAAATGAATGCAAGCAGAATCAGAATTAGACGTAGTCTTCAGTCACCATGTATCCTGCACTAAACACATTAAAGGTTATTTATTCGCTGATGCTGGATGACTTATGGGTCCTCACCCTGACTCTTATGACGTTGATCTCCACGCCCATCAGCAGTCCGTACAGCACCACTAACAGGGCCGTGATGCAGAACCTCAGGTGCTGCGGTCCAACGAAGTGCTCTACAAACTTCCACAGCTTAATGGACTTCGTGACGAACGCCAACACCCAGTAGATGAACAGGACTGTGGGGAAATAGAACCAAAAAACGTCCAGTCGCTGAAAAGCCAGGAATGGTTTTGACAGGATAATTAGAAAATAAAGCCCAAAAAAGAGTGTTGAGTCTCACCAAGCAGCAGCTTGGGGAAGTTGGATGTCTCTATGTTGTGGTAGTAAACCACGGACGTTGTGGCTGCTATGAAACCCATGAAGGCTGGCATGAAGAGATGGAGGTGGTTGGTACTCATCCCCCTACAGCATGAAGCAAACACAGGACATAATTCACATATTCAAATGACTATTTCACTTGTATGACAACAGAAAAGATGCTGTTTTTGTCTCACTTGTTGGAGACGATGCCCTCTGCGAACTCGCAGACGTGGACGAACAGCAGCGAGAAGGTGAGGATCCATCGCATGTTGTGTCCGGGGAAATGAAGCCATGTGTTGTGATGGATCTGGACCTTGGAGCTCTGACTGCCCCAACCTGAGCGAGAGAGAGAGAGAGAGAGAGAGAGAGAGACAGAGACAGAGAGAGAGAGAGAGAGAGAGAGAGACAGAGAGAGAGAGAGAGAGAGAGAGAGAGAGAGAGAGAGAGAGAGAGAGAGAGAGAGAGAGAGAGAGAGAGAGAGAGAGAGAGAGAGAGAGAGAGAGAGAGAGAGAGAGAGAGACAGAGAGAGACATGATGAATCTGAACTCAACGAAAAGGGAAACGTGAGGGAAAAGAAGACGTTCATGAAGTTTAACCAGCAAAAAGTTGACATTTTTGCTTGAAAATCTAGTTAACGTCACTGTGAGGACCTTTTACCTGGTCCTGAACCAGTCTCAGTGTAGTCCTGATCCTCTATCAGGCCTCCATCAGTAAAGAGACCCTCAGAGAGAAGATGGTCTGTTTCTATAGAGTTGTTCTTGATGCTCGTCATCGGAGCCACCGGGTCGGATTCTGGTGAAACCAGATGAACTCATGCAGGTTCACCAGAACCTCCTTCAGCTCAGACTCCAGCAGAGACCGGTCCACCGTGGACAGACCCAGATCCTCCAGCAGAGACCGGTCCACTGTGGACAGACCCAGATCCTCCAGCAGAGACCGGTCCACCGTGGACAGACCCAGATCCTCCAGCAGAGACCGATCCACTGTGGACAGACCCAGATCCTCCAGCAGAGACCGATCCACTGTGGACAGACCCAGATCCTCCAGCAGAGACCGGTCCACCGTGAACAGACCCAGATCCAGATCCAGATTCGTTTTTTGTTGACTAATCCACTCTAAGCACACACACGCTTCATGGAAGTGTGTGTGTCAGTTTAATATGGGAGCTCAGTAGCAGTCGTTTTATTCGATCGTTTGTTTTCGTGAGGTTTGTTTCTGCTCTTAACTAAATGGACCGCAGCCTTGTTGGAGGCTCAGGGTACGGAGACCATAAACTAGAACCAGGAAGCTTCAATTAGTGAGTCCTCGGGGAACCGGCTGAAGGCTTTGTGGTCAGAACTATTCCCATAAACTACTGTACACACACACACACACACACACACACACACACACACACATATATACAAATATTTAAATGAGTGCAAAACAAAGCAAATATGTTGATTGAATTATTACACAACTGAACTGAATACATAACCCTAACCTCGGCAATAAATATCCTAAAATACGTATTTGTTTGTATGTATCCATTGTTGCCCATCTCTGTTGCTCTAATTGCATCTGAACTGCTCCTTAAAGCTGCTTAATGCTCACTGGTGATGAGAAAGAGACTTTAAAATGTGTGAGCGAGAGAAAGTTAATGTCACTCAACACATCTGCTCTGAGGAACAGATTCTTGTAACACACTCAGAGGAGCCTCATTCACTCCTCACCGTCTGTGTCTGGATGAGGTTTGATATCGTTGTATCACATCAAACACATTTATGTTCGAACAAAAATACAAACAAACAAACGAACAAAAATAACTCAGACGACGTGACCTTATATTTGGGTCGAGGTTCGACCCGTGAGCGATGATGTGGAAGCGGCTCATTGTGGCCCTTTGTGCCACAGAGGATGAAGAGGATTGAGTCAGTAAGAACACTTGAAGATGAACGAGCTGATGGCTTCACAAAGAAGACTCACCGCCATGTTTGTCCTGCTGAACTACTACAACACGAGATGAGACTGAAACCCACTCTGTACATGTACGACCACTCTGATCATCACGCTCTAAAGCTGCTCTTATGAAACATGCATCAAAGTGTGTCGACGCCCAACAAACATCACCACATTTGAAACGCATGTATAGGAAAAATATTGCTTTCTTTGCAGCGCACGTACTGAGGAAGTGGATCAGATGATTGATCGTGAGAGCAGAGACGTTCCGTGTGGAACACTCACTCGCATATTCGTTTTCAAAGAGCGAATGGGGAAACTCCAACTCCAGGGAGAAGACGCAGGAGCTCTTAGACCCTGGATAGGTGACGAGTCCATCACAGTAGGTGTTCCACTATAAGAAGTATTTCACACATTTAGTGTCAAACAATCGAAACAAAAATCAAAGTCCAGAAATCTTCAGAGGATTATTTCTGCCCCGACTGCTGCAGAGATTTCTGGAACATTTCCAGCAGAGAAGACGAATCCTTGAGAGGCTTCAGGAGATATAAATGGCCAATATACAGAGACAGTACCGTGGAATTAATGTAGTGTGTGTGTGTGTGTGTGTGTGTGTCAAGCTCCACAACCTACCGATGAAGAGGATGGGGAAGGTGATGAAGAGCAGGAAGACATGAGGAACCAGGTTGAGAGCATCCACGAAGCAGCCATTGTTGAGCACGCCCTTCTTCACGCTGTAGGAGTTGATCAGCTGGTCGTCGCCGCAGAACGACATGGCGATGCCACCGCCCGACTGCTGCGCAAAGAACAACAATCAGAACGGTTCTCAAACGCCCGACAGAGAGAACAGAATCTGTACTGTGTGTTGTAGTGTCTCATGTTTTACCATCGTCTTTGAACAGCTAGCCGTTAGCGTCACTCGCTGTGCTTTGGTTTGAACTTTGGAGACTACGTCAGACATTTTCGTGGCATGTCACACACACACACACACACACACACACACACACACACACACACACACACACACACACACACACACACACACACACACACACACACAGAGAAACACAAATGCAAGACATGAGAGCTATTTCAGGGCCACAGCTACATGGCTCCTGGCTCATGGTGCTTTACTGTTCGATGAATGTCATTAAAAGTTGTCGTGACGCCATGACTTCAGTTTCCACAGACTCAGGTTTTGGTTATCTGAGTCGGCTTCACTCACTGACAACTTTTAAGGCTTAAAACAATCGTACGATGAGCTTTAAAGTTCTTAAATGATTGCTTTATAAAGTTATAAAGTTGAGGAATGTTTGTTTTTAATTCCCTTTATTTGTTGCCTCCTTAAACATACAGTATAGCAGATCTTTTTTTAATTTATACCTTCTAACACTGTCTCCATTCCAAACCAAAAACAAAGATGGCCGCACCTTGCGGCCATCTTTGTTTGGGGCATTTTGGTGCCAATTGTGAAGAAATGTTTTGGACAAACTGGGTTTACAGACCTTTTAGTGGGGGGGATATATAAATGGTGCTGAGGTGGTTTGAGATATTTCTATCTAAATATTTGTCAAAACTTTGACACCATTGGCTTCCACTAAAACGGTCAGAATTTACTTTGAATTTCTGTCCATTGTTTTGACATTTTAAGTGTTGTCAAACTTTAAAATGTGGCGCCATTGGCTTCCACTAAAACTGTCAGAATTGAAGGTAATTACAAGTGCTGTTCTCCACAATAAGAAAACACAATATTTCCCGAGTATAACTTTGAATGTACAATTATTTCTTTGCCATATGAATATCCCTTTAACTGTGATTTATTGGCTCATTGACAAGGAAATAAACCTCCAAAAGACAACAAAAACAACACCTGTGTTAGACTACAGCCCTGTTTATCAAACCCATCATTTTAAAATAATAAATACAGCTTTAATTAACATTTAAAAAGCTCATTTGCACACCAAAAAACTCATAAACATCAAAGTCTCTTACCTCGAAGGAAAGTAATAATCCTCAATGACAACGTTTCATTCCGGATGTCTGGATTTAAAAGAAAATAAAAGAAAGAAAGAACACAAACAGAGAAAAGAAAGAAGAATACAGTGAGAGCAGAAGTGTAAAAAGTTGATTATTTTTAGCCCCCGCACAGCATCAGCTGCTCCGCATGTTACTGCTGCCCGTCTCTGCCAACGGTGTCAAGTTACACCGAGTATGACACAAGGCTTCCGGTAACAACCTTCAAAATAAAAGAATCAAAGTATAATGACTTCAACAAATGTATTTTTCTCACAGATTAGGAATAATATACAATAAATATTATTGTATTATAGATTTAAGCACCATGAAATACTCTAAAAAAACGTATAAAGACAACAAATTATACTTTAATTCACAAAAAACCCACTAACAAGCAAAAAGTAACGGTAGGCCCAAAATAAGCCTCCTGTGTTCCTCAGTTTAGTCTGATTAAATGCAAGTGTATTTGTGTAAACTGTATGAGCCATGTAAGCATCATATCAAATTAAATATTAAAGGTATTAAAGGTGTAGAGCCCCTCTACAAGGCAGGGATTGAGAGTCCCCTTTAAGGCATTTCCTTTTAAAGTAATCAATACAACCATCAACTATACATTATAGGAGACCCGAGGGCTTTGGGGCCCTGAGGGTCGGGGTACTTTGCCTGTTTTGTAATTGCCTTGCCAGCTTTTTGACATTTCGCACATCCTGGGTAACTTCATGCATTATTTCATATCCTTGTTCTCCTCATTTGTTATTTATTACATAATTGTGAATTACATTATCCAGGTTTATATTGGGCGGTGTTATTATACTAATAGAAAGTATTTTTATTTGGTTTTACACTCATCTTCATTTCAATTCACTCAATTCAAATATCTATATATTATAAAATGACATTTCTATTAGATTTTGCTCTTCTTTTGCGTTTTTTGTTGATCAATTTGTCTGAATCCCCATGTGATAAAAATAGCTCCATTTATTTTGAAGGTATAGACTTCCGGTACAAGTCTGCATAAATTCAGCAAACATGACAAACCGTTCCCAGATCAGATTTCCACACTTGGACCAGTCTAGTGGTGAGAAGGTGGTTCATTATTGGCATCCTAGAAAGCCAACTGACATGTCAGTTACACACAGTTTATAAACAAGCAGCCAGTAATATCACCTTACAGTCTGAGCATATTATGAAGTCATTTGCATGTCTGAAAACTTAATAAAACTGATTTCTGATCCTTTTTCAACACTAAATAAATATGAAATGTAATGCAACTATTCTTAAAAGAATAAACAGTGCTTCAGCAACAAAATGTACCAATATTTCAATATTAATATTAATAAATAGAATACGTCGGAATATGCTTGACGTGCTACGTCAGAGTATTGTCTCATTCCGGTTACCTGCCGATCTGTTATCTGACAGCGTACTTTCCGCCGCTCCAGCTAAACCCAGTTAATAGTGTGATATTCTTCAGTACACGCGGTTACCTACCTGCTGTACATATCACCATTTGACCACTCATCGCTTTCTCTCCATCTTTTACCGACTTCTCGCTTTATCTGACAGTTGTTTACGCGTTCTGCTAACGTCAGCTAGCGTACTTTAGTTGAGCAGCTAGCTTCACTCGCTACCTCTGCTGCTCTCTGTCTTTGGCGGGCCAGTACTGGGCCCTGGGGCCGTATGTTTGACACCCCTGCTGTAGAGGCCGCGTCTGCCCGACGGCCAATTAAATTGATGAAATCAAAAGTAAACAAGAGGAATTGTACAAAATAACTCAATGAAAGTTAACACCACCAACGCAACAACAGGAAAATTAAATGTTGTTAAATATGAGATCTCATCTAAAGCATTCGTAAATGATTTAATATCAGATAATCAAATTGATTTGTCTTGTCTTACTTAAACCTGGCTGTGTCATAAAGAATACGTCACCGGCCGAGGAGGTGGAGTGGCAGCCATCTTTGACTGGAGCCTGTTAAATATATCCTAAACAGATGTAGGATAAAGATGTAGGATCAGTTGCAGCAGAAGAGCATCAGTGTGGTCTGGAGGGGCCTCAAAACCATGTCTGGCCTGTGGGGTCATCCTCCCATCCCCCCCATCCAGTCCTCCAACCCCCATCGTCTGCACCCTGCACTCTGTATTGTATCCTCTTCACACACGACTCCTCTGACTGACACCTGACAAAGCTCTCAGACGACCTGAACCAGGACTTTGTGGGCCGGTGCCAGCGGAACCACCTCCACATCAACTCAGGGGAAACCAAAGAGCTGGTGGTGGACCTCCACACTCTCTCCAAAAACTCTCCTCATTCATTTGTTCATTCATGTGCGATAAAAACAACCATTCAGTCCGACTGTAGCATGTTTTAATGTTTGTTGGGTTTTTTTCACGTTTTTTACTTATTTATTGTACCATTACTGTATGATTCTGTATGTATTGTACATACAAATGTAACAAAATACAATACATGTATTTTGTATTTAAAATATAGGAAATACTTTATTCTGGATTTTCCATTTTCTCACAATTTGGTAGAGCAGAGCATTCAGGTTTGGGCAATATAATATAATAATAATATAATATAATTATATATAATGTAAAGCTCTGGTGAAGCCCACAGAAAGGAAGAACAGTCACAGAATGTCAGTGTAACTCAGCACATCTGTGCTTGTTGATGGTCCTTGAACATCATCTTGCTGAGACATGTTGGCCAACTGTAAAATGTATGAAATAATAAAACTAAGAATGCTTTCATAATATGCATTTTAAATAAAATGAATTGGATATTTAATGTTTTTTAACAAATGTACATCAACTGTCATAGCCTGGCTAACTGTGAACTATATTATCTGCCAGTAATTGATATGGCATTATGACATCACATTGAGGAGATGCAGCATAACTTGTTATTCAGTGCAAGATTAGACAGACATCTCTTGATGAGGTTATCATGAACATACAAGCTCCCGGTCTCCCTCTTCCTATATAGCTAGCTACTCCACTGATAAGTTAACTTTCTATCCACTAGCATAGACAGCATGCTAGCATCATTAGCATGTTAGCATCAATCGCAGGTTGATGTTATAACCATCACCATGTATATACAATGGGCTATGTAGCCACACCCAGACGTCAATTATACATCAAGCTCGTCAACATCTGTCTCACTCAGATAAAATATAAATCAAATATTTGACAGACAATCCGCTGAACTTGAAGATCTGAAGACTGAACTTGTGAACTGTTTTTTGATTGGTGGAGAAAGTATTTTAAATACAAAATTACTCCACTCTAAAGTATTTTGGTACAAATTACGTTCGAATTTTATCGGCCCTATCAAATACAAATTACAAAACACTCAAAAGTAATTGAAATATGTATTTCAAATACAAGTAATAGCAATACTGCCCATCTCTGATTGTGGGCTGTACAAAACACATTTAATTTAATGACGTTATTTGCAGCCTATAACCTGATTGCATTGCTGTTATTTCCCCCATAATCTAAAAGGTGGATCTGAGAGGATCCACGCGTGGAACCCGCTTTGTTTGGCTTTCACACGTTGGAGAGAGGACCTTGGATCGGGCGCACTGAGGGAACAAAGCCCTGGCTGTCGACAGTAATGACAGTTATTCATGCAGAATTCATGTAATAACTGCATGATGCGACTCATGCACGCGGGAATCCCAGGAGCTAGAATAAACCACTGTAGTGTCCTTCACGTGTCGTGCAGAACCACAACGTGATTCTTGATCCAGTCAGAGGAACCAAACCTCCATCACGAACCAAAGAATGTAAAGTCTTTACACGCAGAGACACGTTCATGTGGTAGAAGGGGAGTTTAATGCTTTTCATCAAATCAGTCAAATGTGTGCCTATATTCGGCATGAATAAAACCAATTTAAGAAGATTTATTTGTGTAAAACTTTAACTTTTTGAACTGTTCCGTGTGTAATCTCCTCAGCCCCCTTCCACCAAAACGTGCGTTTCTCCACAGACATCAACAAAGGAGTGCAGCGTGAATACAACTCATATTTGTATAATTAGTAGATTATATGGATGCCGACATTAAGCTGTGTCTTCTGTCAATTCATATATTCCATGTACTTGCACATGGAATGCATGTATTTCGGTGGAGAGGCAGAGTGACCTTAAACTGGACGATGGTTCAATGGAGTCTGGTACGCGCCGCATGCCCGAGAGGACGCGCGTGCGCCTCTCTGAACTGAAGACGTCGTGTTACAGCAGGCTGAGGCTGCAGACATCTGCTTGTTAAAGTACAGTGGGATGAAAACAGGAAACACTTACCGTTCCGGCCTCTCACGCAGTTTTTGGGGGCACGCGCTGTGGGTCAATGCCGATATCCCGGATCTTAATTCCCGAGTGGGACGTCTTATTATATTGCGGTTTACACTGAAGGCGCGGGGGACAGGAAATGCATACACATGACATTTACTGTGTCCGCTCAGATATGGTATTATGGTGCGCGCACACACGCACGCACACACACACACACACACACACGCACACACATTGCCAGATATGGCTGGCTTTCCTCCGCTGAAATGTCTCATTATGCACGCCAACAAAATGGGCAAATGTAGGTCAAACTAAAGCGGAATAAGCATAACGGGGATGACTCGACTGTCGTCACAAATGCTGTTTTAAAGCCTTTGGTCACTGTAAAAGGAGCGTGTTTATATTTAATCGAACAACCAGCGCACCTTCACTGACAGAAGAGGTTATTGACGGTCTGAACTGAAGATACGGGCTTCAAATGAGCGGAAGCCTTGAATGTAATGTTATTATAGAGTCGGTTTATTACAATAAAACAGAATAACACTGCGAAACACACCTGCACAGGTCACAATATGTGGAATAAAATACACAGTTTATACTTTATACATCTAAGCAAGATTACACAAACTCTCTCATCTCTATTTTTAATAATTTGTTTGGAAACATGGCTGTAAATAACCTTAAACAAATCACATGTATTGTCAGTCTCTTTCTACCTGCGCTGCATTTTATTTTGAAATGTGATGGATTGTGTTACAGCAGAGAACAGGAAGAGGGCGCTGTTTCCCCCGAAACTCACAGAGAAAAACCTTGAGAACCAAACAAGAGCAAATTCAAGCTGTGGAATCTTCCTGGAATTGCAAAAAAAAAAGCCTATTTATTTATAATTGTGTGATAAAAATCTTTAGATTAAAGCCACGCCTTATCTTATGTTGAAATTGAAGTTTGGTAAGTCTCCAGGAAATGACTGGAAGTCAATAGTCGTGCTTCCATTCAATTGTCAAACTTTTCTTTTTTAGGTGTTTTTCCATCATCGTGTTTGTTGTGAATAAACTAAAGCGTAGTTTGGTCAGAAGTTGGCGCTCTAGACATCACATGGCTGTAATCTACCTGTTATCAGAGTAGAAGAAGAAGTTGATACCTTCAGACATTTGTGATTAATTCGGTGACTTTGAATTGCTCTTTCGTGTCGGCCATGTTTCATGTCGTCCAGCGTCAAAGACAAACATTCACACGTCATGGAAAACATCTGATCAGTCATGTGCGTTTCCACACACGTTTTATAAAGAAATACTTCCACATACGCATAAATAAATGTGAATGGAAACACGACTCTGTGTGTGTGCGTGTGTGTGTGTGCGTGTGTGTGTGTTTACACCACAGCTAGGGGACAGTGTGAGGAGATTCCCATCCACCAGTGATCCCAAGAAACTGTGAGGGAAGAAGTTGATCTCTGCTTCCCCCCATCATAACCTGTCATGTCCCTCATGGTTTAACAAATCCTCCCACTCACCCTCTCTTCCTCTGTCTCTGCATGTCCATGTCCATGTCCACACACACACACACACACACACACACACACACACACACACACACACACACACACACACACACACACACACACACACACACACACACACACACACACACACACACACACACACACAGACAGCTGTTCAACTTTCACTTTTAACCTTTACGTCACCGGTGGAGGAAGCACTTGTGACCCGGACGACCCGCAGTGACACCCGGGAGATGGATGACGGAGGGGAAGATGGAGATTACGATATTAATAAATGAAGAACACAGAGTCCTGTGATACAGGTGTTCTGATTGTGTTGATACGCTGAAGCCCGGCGGACACATCAACAACATCAAATCAGTTTTTCTTGAAGTGTTTATGTGCTGCATCCGTTTGTGTGTGTGTGGTTATTCTCTACAGCGTGAGAAAGCTCTCTCCTCCTGAGGGAGAACCGACCCACAACAGGAAGTGGGGTCCAATCCCCTTTTGCAGAACACACAAGTGTTTGTACTTGCGCCCTTGTGAGGACCCTTATTGTCACATCGCCTCCTCTCTGGACGCGAAGCGTAACCATCCAAACATCGCGCCTCAGCTCAACATGAGCCTCAATGTCAGTCGGAGCTTAACCCTAAAATAAAGTCTAAACCCTCGATCATCCCTTTGAAGATGTGAGGACCGGACAAAGTGTTCTGTTTCCCCAAACTCATCCTCACTTTTCTCACGCTACAAAAAACGAAAATGAAGAACTTTGATATTAATCACTGTGTAGCCCCGCCCCTAAAGCATCCCCTGCTTTATGGTCTGTGTGACTCTAAATGGAGCATAATGTACTAAATGAACATCATGCTGTATTGAAGAAGACTTGAAACTAGAGATTGAGACATAAACTCATGTTTACAATGTTTACTGAGGGAATAAATCAAGAGAGAAGTAGAGTCATTTTCTATAGACTTCTATACAACCAGAGGAGTCGCCCCCTGGTGGCCACTAGAGAGAATGCAGCTTTAAGACATGAAGCTTCCGCTTCACTTTTCAGAACTGGAGGTTGCCACACACACACACACACACACACACACACACACACACACACACACACACACACACACACACACACACACACACACACACACACACACACACACACACACACACACACACACACACACACTAGCTATTAGTCTGTGCTGCCATCTTTTGGGGAGTTGCTGACACTGATTTCAAACTGTTGCCGTTTGCTGCAGCAGCAAAAGCAATAAATCAAACGTCAATAAACTCAGAATTAACAGCAACATCTCCATCTTTCATATCCTCCACCAGAGAGACGACAGCTGAAGCTTATCAGACAGCAGTCGAGATAACTGGCGGCGGGAGACGTTTGATTCACATTAAAAAACTTCTTTGTATTGGATGGTTCTGCTCGGTGGAGCCTGTTATTCGACAGCAGCGAGCCGTTAAAAGACCATAATGAACCGACGACAATCTGATTCCTGCAGATTAAAGGAAATTAGTTCCATTTTTAATCATTATCGCAAAGAGATGTGACAGAAGCATGACGGGAGAGGAGGGAGAAGAACTAAAGCTGCAGGAGTTACAGCACACACCGATGAATAAATATCACTGCATTCACACATTCACTGTGAGATGTAGAAATATGTCCCAAAACATCCGATGTCAAATTCAATATGCCAAAAATACACTGTGTCCAGATGTTCACCGGATGTATGTTCAATAGCATTTTTTACAGTGTGCTTTTACTGAAGTAAAGCATCTGAATACATGAATTCTGTGAAAAGATTGCGGTATTCTTTTGCATAATGTTGACAACAATGAAATCTATTTCTGTCTGTTTATGAGAAGCTCACACAGAAAGACAAAAACACTTTGAGCACCAGAGGGCGGCGTTGCCTAAAGCTAGTAAAGTGAAACTGCAGCAGAGAAGATCGGCATCTTTCAGCCACACTTCCCTTCGTCGTTCATTTAAATATCAAATACACTCCGATTCATTCTCAGGACCAAACTACCACTGCAGGAAACCTGTCCTGAGCTGCAGATCAGATTCATTGTCATCATTTATTTCTGGACTAAACACAGAGTTCAAGGGACAGATCACATCCAAATTTGATTTAATTGAATTCTATCAGCACATCAATGGAACCATAATTAGTTTACGGTCACTGATCGTGTAATTAAGTCTCTTGTGACTTAAAGCAGGGTATCAATGGAGCAATGTTGATTTGAACGTTTTGTAGATTCTATATGTTTCTTCTCCAGGCAGAGTTGCATCTCAGACTATTCCACCGGTCACCAACCTTTTCAGACTCGTGTGTCAAATAATGCTTCTAAATGTAGTTCACTCACGAGAAAGGTTTGAGAAAAGTCTGATGAATGTACATCATTTCGTGCTTTTCTGTCCTTTTAATTGTGTTTAATTGCTTTTGATTTGTGGCTTCAATGTGTTTGTCCTGAGCTCATCGGACAGGTCGCAGATGAAAGCAGCATCCGCGTGCTGTAATATCACACCAGCAGTTATTTATACATTGTTTTTTGTGGGAAACATTGCTGAGCGTGCGTCTCCTTTTTCAGCAGCCTCGGGGTGAAAATCAAGGACGGAGGGCCGATTAGAGATTCGAGGTTTGTACTCGTAGCCAAAAGAGAATTCACAAGTTAGAGGAGAACTGCAAAAGGGCAAAACAACAATGGAGGGTCACACCTCGGGAAAGAAGTCTTCGTCCTTGAGCGGTGGCTCTCCCGGCCTGGCTCTGCATAGTTATTGTAGATTTGGATCCAGAGGTTGGAACCTGGTCCAGACTCTTAATCATCCTCCACCTTCAACATGCAATGAACTATTCTGAACCCATGTTCTCATTGGTCTTTGTTAACGAACTGATTCTGTCAGTTCCTTTGCTGTCGTTGATGTTATTTTAATAAACCATTACTGGGATGTTGCCGGCAAGCCCAATATGAATAAAGGTTCAACGGGTTCAATGTCTGCACGTCTGCAGATTGTTCTCTTTGGGATACATATGGAAGTTCAATAACGAGGAAACATGGCTGATGGTGATGACTCGTTACGGTCGTCTGTGTGTAGACGGAAAGGGAACTAAAAGAGGCTCCAGAGCTTTTGTTCAGGAGGTCAACGAGCATCGAGAACGAGGCTTCCAGAGGAAGTGAACAGCTGCTGCAGGTGAAAGCAAACACACCTTGAGAGGCAGAGCTGCGAGTCGAATCAATGTCACGGCGGTTTGAGGATGAATTGGTTGTCAATGTGAAGAGACAATAAAGCGTCAGGGTGGCAGGGGAGTGTTTGATCTTCTGATGAATGAACTATTATCATCTTCATTTTAAGAGGGAGAGTCAGTGTCGCCTCTGTTGGCCAAATAAACTGCTTCATAACCTTTAACTATCTTATCTCACCATAAATAAACAGGTGGCGGGCAGGAGATCATGGGGGAAACGTGTTAAATAAGGTGGGAGGATTACAAATATGAGCAACAGCCAGAGTCACCTTGTATTTTATGTTTTATTTGTTATTTTTTTGATAAAAGGAAAGGTCAGACAGAGATAAGTAGATAGACATAAAATACATGTTCAGCTGAGGTAGAAACTCACACAGGCGTCTCTAAAGAAGTCACGTAAAGAGGAGAAAACATCTATAAATAAAAACAACCATACCAAACAAAAAACCCATAATATACATATCTTGAACATGCATACTCACATCTTCATTTTACAAGTTAGGCTGCGATAGATTATGACGAAAACAACATGATTCAATACAGGCACATATGTGAAGAATGTAAAAATCTAAAATAGCCAAGACATTACATTTCAAAAAGAGTGGAGAGGTCTCCGGTTCTGACGAGTGAAGTCAAAGCTTCACGTGTTAAAGCTGCATTCTCTCTAGTGACCACCAGGGGGCGACTCCTCTGGTTGTATAGAAGTCTATAGAAAATGACTCTACTTCTCTCTTGATTTATAAGAAGCAGGGTCGCCTTTTACAGCGTAAATGATTCAGTTCATCCCGTGTCAGGTGGTGGAGCTGAGAGACAATGAAACACACCTGTCGTCCATCTTGTTAGATATTAACAAGTCGCCCTCTGTTTACGAGACAACACGAGGACCTTGGGCCAGACCGATGGGGGACGCGGCGCGTCCTCCGGCAGAATACTAAAGTCCGGCAGAAGCACTTCAGGATGCCGTGAAACGCACAAGGAGGCGGATCAGCATGGAAACTACACCGGCAACATGCACTGAACAGCAAACGCTTCCCAGTCACATATACAGGCCATCAACCCCAGTACACACACACACACACACACACACACACACACACACACACACACACACACACACACACACACACACACACACACACACACACACACACACACACACACACACACACACACACACACACACACACACACACACACACACACACACACACACACACTGTAATCAGAGTTCAGTGTGTTTTTCTCAGCGGTGTAATTCATCAAAGTGACGGCTGCCAACGAGTCTCAGTCAGCCAGTCAGCCACAGCTAATCAATCATCAATCTACCTGCTCTTTGTTTCACAGCCCTCTGCAGTCACCCACGACCATGTTAACACACACTCACACACACACTCACACACACACACACACACGGTGTCAGAGTGTAGAGCAAGGCACTACCTGGGCCTGGGTTCGGGGTCTGTTTCCCTGATTCGTGAGTAATCAGTTCGTTGACGGTTTGACAGATTTCTGTTTTTTTAATGTACAATATTCAGGAACTTTAAAGGACTCGGTCGAACATTTGCTTTCATTCCAAGAGAGAGAAGAGAAAATTGATCCATGTCGCCATAACTCATGTCAACACTGATAGAATCAATATTTTTTTCTATGACCAGTGGATCAAATAAGAGAGCTGGGGATTGTTTTTTTTATTACACGTTATTTTCTCTTTTCTGTGTTTGGATGATTCTCCTGACGTACAGTCATGAATGATCCGGGCTTTGCTGTATTAGTGTGTGTCTTGTATTAGTTTGTCGATATTTTCTTGTGTGTTTTGTACCGTCTCTTGTGTATTTCTTGTTGAATTTCGTGTCTTTTAAAAGGCATTTGAAATTCACTTAGGCTGTAAAAAGCTGGTGTTTACGCTACATTCTTGCCCTTTTACAAATATAAAAATGCTAAATATATCTTTTTCAAAACATCAGACTTTTATTTAATATCTGAAGACTAACAGGCCAAAAATTTGAAATGTTTCCTCCACGAGAGCGTATTTAATCTGCGTAAAAACGTCCACTGGAACCTAAAATACAGCTGCTGCCTCTGCTGGTACTACTCATACTAATACTACGAATACACACCAGCGCACTCCCATCGATACCAGACTGCATTTACCTTTCACTGTAAATTAAGAATGCATTGTGTGGTCTGAAGCTCGTTGGACGTGATGTTAACAAGTCGCGTATCGATGGAACTGAGATATTCTATTTGTTCCCTCATGGACTTGAGGAGGCGCTCAATTAGTTTCTTCCATAATTGCAGAGAAGATGAAGCCAGTTCTGTATGATTCCCCCTCCGATCAATAGCCACTCTCCAATCCTGTATCCCGTTCACGTGTCAGCGAGTCTCTTCACACTCTCAGGTCTTTATCTAAACTCTATAACAGGAGCTTTTTAAACAGACACCGAATTAAACGAAATGCTTTTGCATCAGTAAACACAACTTGGAGGTTTTTCTTCCAGCTCGTATGACGGATCATTGCCTCCCCCGTTCTATGAGACGCCGTCTCTGCAAAGGCTTCATTATAGAGACACGAGAGAAGGTTTTTCTTTTACACACAATGAGATGGAGTGGGTGTCGTGCAGAAAAACAGCTTCATTAAGCCGAGCAGGAGTGAATGGGGTTTTTAAGTAACATCCTAAATGCGCCGTGGTTCATTACATTGTCCCGCTTTCAATGCACCTCCCACTGCCTGATGTCACACCTCGCTTTTTTCATTTCCCTTTGTGTTGATGACACGACGCAGGGTTAGATTGATGCACTGTGTGTTTTTCTGATGATGTATGGCGGCAAAATTCATCTTTAAGAAGTGTCTTTCACTCCTCATATCGAGCTACGTATCCTCGGGCGAAAACATACTTTTTTGTGCGTTTTCTTACGAAAGCCTGCAACACGTCACACTCGTCACATGCGTATGGTCTCTTACAAAATAAACTTCTGTCCTCACAGGTTTCAGCAACGAAACTATTTAGTTAGGTTTAGCAAAGATCGTAAAATACTTTGTTAAGTTTAGGAAAAGATCGTGAAATACTTTAAGTTTAGTTAAAGATCGTGAAATACTTAGTTAGGTTTAGTTAAAGATCGTGAAATACTTAGTTAGGTTTAGTTAAAGATCGTGAAATACTTAGTTAGGTTTAGTTAAAGATGGTGAAATACTTAGTTAGGTTTAGTTAAAGATCGTGAAATACTAAATTAAGTTTAGGAAAAGATGGTGAAATACTTTGTTAAGTTTAGTTAAAGATCGTGAAATACTTAGTTAGGTTTAGTTAAAGATCGTGAAATACTAAATTAAGTTTAGGAAAAGATGGTGAAATACTTTGTTAAGTTTAGTTAAAGATCGTGAAATACTTTGTTAAGTTTAGTTAAAGATCGTGAAATACTTAGTTAGGTTTAGTTAAAGATCGTGAAATACTTAGCTAGGTTTAGTAAAAAAACGTGAAATACTTAGGTTTAGTTAAAGATGGTGAAATACTAAATTAAGTTTAGGAAAAGATGGTGAAATACTTAGTTAAGTTTAGTTAAAGATGGTGAAACACTTAGTTAGGTTTAGTTAAAGATGGTGAAATACTTAGTTAGGTTTCGTTAAAGATGGTGAAATACTTAGTTAGGTTTAGTTAAAGATCGTGAAATACTAAGTTAAGTTTAGTTAAAAACGTGAAATATTTAGTTCGGTTTAGTTAAAGATCATGAAATACTCAGTTAGGTTTAGTTAAAGATCGTGAAATACTCAGTTAGGTTTCGTTAAAGATGGTGAAATACTTAGTTAGGTTTAGTTAAAGATCGTGAAATACTTAATTAAGTTTAGGAAAATATGGTGAAATACTTAGTTAGGTTTTAAGGTTGTAAGATATGTGGTTGAAGACGCCATATCTCACGTTTTCAGTCTGAACTGAGTCTTTATTTCGTAGATGTGGCTCTCCCTTTCTATCACTGGATCTTTATGTTTTCTCTGCGAGACGACTGCACAAATATGAAATCGTGATTTAATCGAGGGGTCAATGCAGCAGCCTGGGAAATACAGCGAGCGCTGGCTGCCAGGTGAAGCATTTATGACCCTCAATCAAATCAGTATTTTTCGCTCATGTCATCGTCTCACAACAGAAACAGAAAAACATGTCGATAACGACGCCTGCGTTGAGTCAGAGGAGAGTATTCGACTACGTTTGTAAAAGATCTGTGAGAATAGAAGAGGAGGATGAAGAAGATATTTTCACGTTTTGGTGTGAAAGCTGAGCTTTTAGAGAGTTATCGAGTAAACCTTTTGTGGACATTATAGTATTTTGAGACCCCTTTCTTGGCACTTATACGATATCTGTAAATGTCCCTCTGTAACGCAAACAGCTCATTTAGATTAGGAGGATTTTCATTGGCTGGGAAACACAGATAACGTTTATGCAGATCTGAAATGGAGAATAGTTTCAGATTGACAGCTTTGACAGAGCAGAATATTGTGTGCTAATGTGAGATGTGTGTGTGTGTCTATACAGTCTCACTCTTCACTGTCCTTCAACAATCTCATTTACATTCTCATAAATCATTCACGTCTGACATCTCTCACTTCCATTCACACACACACACACACACACACACACACACACCTGTGGGCATTGTAATAATGAGCTGTTTGAATGCCTCTCTCAGCTCAAACTAAAATGACCCACATTCACATGGATGGATGGATTGACGACGGATGAATGGATTGTACTGGATGAATTGATGGATAATGTATTTTTAGTCCAATTCTGTTGTTTTAAACCTCTCAAAACTACATTTTTCTCCTTAAAATCGTTGTTTTACCAGCTGACATCCAAACACACACCTCCTACCATGATGCTCTGTCAGTGAGCCACTGCAACCCACAAGCTGACGGTCAAGTGCAACGAAACACCTTCAGTGTGCTGAACGGATAAAGGTTCCTCTTCATCACATACGAGTTCATCTTTTCACTTGTACGAGGAAGACCTGTTTGCATTGTGGGACAATGTGATTTTCACTGTATCGTCTGTATTTGCGCTTTACAATTTCAGCGTTTCACTGAATGAATTATTCAAGTCAAGGTACAGCAGCGCCGCACAGAATGGAATAATCTGAATGTTCTTTGCACCATTTTAAACACATCTCAACAGAATCCAGCTTGACATAAAGTGTGTGGCGTCGTTGGAAACGTCGGCCTCCCTGCTTGACTGTCAAATAAAGGTTTGAGGCTGTAGACAGTTCATTTCTTCATGTGGCCCAGGTCAGAAATACCTTATTTTTCCCGACAATACATCTTCCAAACATGGCAGAAATAAACTGATTCTGTGGATTTTGGAGGACACATGGATTTTGTTCACTCTTCTTTGGGACCTTGGGACTGACACAGAGGTGTGGTTCTGTTTAGAATATCCAAAAAGACAATTACTGGTGGGCAGCAGGAGAAGACGAGTCCAACAAACAGGACTTTCAACCAGAAGGCCAGTGTTCAACAAGTGGTCGTAGAGGTTTTGTTGCCTGAACCTGACTGTTGGTGGGTTTGTTGCCGAAACCTGACTATTGGTGGTTTTGTTGCCTGAAACCTACTGTTAGTTGTTTTGTTGCCTGAACCTAACTGCTGGTTGTTTTGTTGCCCGAACCTAACTGTTCATGGTTTTGTTGCCCGAACCTAACTATTGGTTGTTTTGTTGCCTGTACCTAACTATTGGTGGTTTTGTTGCCTGAACCTAACTGGTGGTTGTTTTGTTGCCTGTACCTAACTGCTGGTTGTTTTGTTGCCCGAACCTAACTGTTCATGGTTTTGTTGCCCGAACCTAACTATTGGTTGTTTTGTTGCCTGTACCTAACTATTGGTGGTTTTGTTGCCTGAACCTAACTGCTGGTTGTTTTGTTGCCTGAACCTAACTGGTGGTTGTTTTGTTGCCTGAACCTAACTGGTGGTTGTTTTGTTGCCTGTACCTAACTGCTGGTTGTTTTGTTGCCTGTACCTAACTATTGGTGGTTTTGTTGCCTGTACCTAACTATTGGTTGTTTTGTTGCCTGTACCTAACTATTGGTTGTTTTGTTGCCTGTACCTAACTGTTGGTTGTTTTGTTGCCTGTACCTAACTGGTGGTTGTTTTGTTGCCTGAACCTAACTGGTGGTTGTTTTGTTGCCTGTACCTAACTATTGGTTGTTTTGTTGCCTGTACCTAACTATTGGTTGTTTTGTTGCCTGTACCTAACTGTTGGTTGTTTTGTTGCCTGTACCTAACTGTTGGTTGTTTTGTTGCCTGTACCTAACTGTTGGTTGTTTTGTTGCCTGTACCTAACTATTGGTTGTTTTGTTGCCTGTACCTAACTATTGGTTGTTTTGTTGCCTGTACCTAACTATTGGTTGTTTTGTTGCCTGTACCTAACTATTGGTTGTTTTGTTGCCTGTACCTAACTATTGGTTGTTTTGTTGCCTGTACCTAACTATTGGTTGTTTTGTTGCCTGTACCTAACTATTGGTTGTTTTGTTGCCTGTACCTAACTGTTGGTTGTTTTGTTGCCTGTACCTAACTATTGGTTGTTTTGTTGCCTGTACCTAACTATTGGTTGTTTTGTTGCCTGTACCTAACTATTGGTTGTTTTGTTGCCTGTACCTAACTATTGGTTGTTTTGTTGCCTGTACCTAACTGTTGGTTGTTTTGTTGCCTGTACCTAACTATTGGTTGTTTTGTTGCCTGTACCTAACTATTGGTGGTTTTGTTGCCTGTACCTAACTATTGGTTGTTTTGTTGCCTGTACCTAACTATTGGTTGTTTTGTTGCCTGTACCTAACTATTGGTTGTTTTGTTGCCTGTACCTAACTGTTGGTTGTTTTGTTGCCTGTACCTAACTGTTGGTTGTTTTGTTGCCTGTACCTAACTGTTGGTTGTTTTGTTGCCTGTACCTAACTGTTGGTTGTTTTGTTGCCTGTACCTAACTGGTGGTGGTTTTGTTGCCTAAACCCAAGTGTTCATGGTTTTGTTGCCTAAACCTGACTGTTCATAGTTTAAACCTAACTTTTTAGTTAACCTTTTTTGTGCAGATGTGATCAATTAGTTCTGTGTTGTTGTCCACAGAAAGATAATAGAAGTGAGAAATGGAGATGAGGGCATTTAGCAGGAATGTTTCATACGCGGATGACTGACCGGACGTCCTGGTATGTGTGAAGGTTTCCAGACCTACACAAGGTCAAAGGTCATGGGTCAAGATCAGGCTTTGAGTGAAAGCAGAGGGGCTAAACACTGCATGTGTGATGGGAGAGACAAAAAGACTTCTGAGGAAACAACAGAAGAAGAAAGTACACTTCAAACAAACTAGAAAGAGAAATGTGACGTTAGAGCTTGTTTTCACGTCTGTCAGTGAGTGATTAAAACACTTACTGTCATGAGTTTTTCAGTACAACACAAGTGACACACGCTGTGATCTTTTTTTGGGGGAATCTTTGATCCACTTAATTAGGAATCAATTAAAAAAGACTTTTAAAGATATATATATTTGTTGTGTTTTAGAAAATGTCCTGACAGCCCTTTCCTCTCTGAGTGAGACTTGCTGTCAGAGCTTTGGTCCAACGAGCTGATATCTTGAGACGCGTATGAAGTGTTTTCGGAGGTCTGAGCAGTGGCGGCTGGTCAATAGAGGGCCATGGCCCCACCATGGGCCACAAAAAAAAAAAATAATAATAATAATTATAATAATCATAAATTATACAAATTGTCAATATTTGTGTTTTTGAACGATGGAATGTACCCAGTAATGTGTGTAAAATATGATATCTGCTCAAAATATATGCTTTTCCTGCAATGTCCAAACATTTGTTTTGCATGAAATCATACTGGGATGTTTGCTGAAATTGATCGGATGGCCGTACCTAGAACATGTTCCACCAGCCGCCACTGGGTCTGAGTGAGCTTTGGAGGTGAGATTAGATGCATGTTGGTGATGCAGACATGTATGAAGAGTTTTAAGAAAGGTGGCTTGTTAGCAAATGAAAGAAACTTGTGACTTGTGAGTCTGTGAGGAGAACGACAGGTTAACTTTAACAGAGGAGCTGTCGGCCTGAAGCCCACTGGTTCCTACACGAGAAGACATACATCTTTAAAAGCAAAAAAACTTCACTCGCTGCTCATTGACCCTTGACCTTTCTACACCCAAAACACAGACTTCACTCGCTGCTGCACCAGTCTCTGCTGCTGACTCTGCACTCACTTTAAGTCGTTCTACTGTACCATGCAGGAGACTTATGAAACAAAAGGTTCGGCCCCCCGAACGACCCGGTGTCAAGGATTACTTCTCAGACAAATTCTCCAACAACAAAGCCTCCATTGTGCTCCGGGCCCTCGAACTCGCAGCAGGGGCGACTGCACGCTCAACTGGGCCTGACAGCGCGACCCGCTCTCCCTCAGACCTTTTCTGTACTCAGATCGCTTAGATTTTCAAAATGTCTGGAGGAATAAAATGAGAAAGAAAATGCATAGATTCAAATAAAATACAATAAATCCAATTCATATCCCCCCGGGGGGTCTAAACTGATTATTATGGATGCAAATTAAACTGTCTGTAATCTATTTAAAAGTAGGTTTCAGTATAAAGGATGGATTAAGCTGCAGCACAAACATCTGTCGGGATCATCTGTTTTTAGTGTTTTTATGTTAATTTCTAAATTAAAATGTGAATTCTATATTATTTTATTTTAGGATTTCTTTAATGGCCTTCAGTTTAAACCCATGGGACTGAGTTTAATGTGCCTCCATCACGGAAGAAAGAACATAGAGTGAGTCTTCCTGTTGCAGATTTCAAAATAAAATCCCTTTCGGGAGAGCCTGATTGTGACAAACAGATGTCTAAATACAGTTTCAGTTAAATAACTCTTTGATGTTGTTGATGTTAAAGTATCATTCTGTACAAACAGGAAGTGGTATGATATTTAAAAAAAATGTATATAATCACAGTATTATCTTGATATATAAGATATTTACTAAATCATTCACAGTAAAGAGATAAAAAGAGATAAAAAGAGATAAATGATTAGCATGACGTCATCCAGCTAGCCAAACCTGTCTGGTGTCCAGCTGGTGGAGAAGCTTCATGTACTGCTTCCCTTTCCCGCTAGTCTGACTGTGAGGTCAGGCTGATCTGATATCAGCTCTTTGGCCTCAAGGTTCTCCTCTCAAACGGGTCTTGGGGTACATCAGACGTCCTTTATCAGACGTCCTGCTAAAGATGTCCTCCATAAGACGTCATTTCCAACTTCCGGTTCAAGCGATCCTCACTTCCGGTTGAAACCGGAAATCCTGGTACATCCCAAGTCTCTCTTAATTGGGTACTTCTCAAGTCTCTTAATTGCATCCCTGTTTCCCTCACTTGGGTCCTTTCCTTGCGTCTTAGTCCTTCGTTTTCTGATTCAACATCTGGTTTCAATAAATGTTCATTGTAGACTGAACAACAAAAGGACCACAAACAACTTTCTACATTTATTAGAAAGATTTGTGTTTTCATGATCTGATGTTTCCCTCAATAACTTTATTATGGAAACAATTAAAGTCAGAGGGAGGTGGAGAGACGAAACACATTATATATATCTATATATATATATATATATATATATATATAGATATATATATATATATATATCTATATATCTATATATATATATATATATATATATATATATATATATATATATATATATATATATAGATATATATATATATATATATATATATATATATATATATATATATATATATATATATATATATATATATATATATATATATCTATATATATATAAATATGCAGGAATCATACAAGTACAACTTCATAATATATACAAATACTTCAAGTGCAAGTGGTCAAGGTGCAGTGTGAACAGAGGAGTTTTCACTTTATGGCTCAAGATATGTAGAGTATGCTGAGCTCAGAAAAAGAAAGCTGTGTGTCTGTTTCTATCTTCTTTTAAACTGTTTGCTGATTGTGATTGAGGAAGTCACAGCTTTTATTTTGAAAGGAGTCCAACCACACTTCTCGTGTCAGGGTGGATAACGCTTTCTAACTTGACTGATTGTGTAAACCTACATGAAGGTGAAGGAGGAGGAGGAAGAAAAAGCCTCATCCCGATCCTACTCCGGTTGTGTTGCAGCGGAGGCTCCAGGCTGCATTGTGTGTCGCGCTGGATGCAGAAAACACACACTCCTGCTTCTTTTTTTCAATAACTGGATGTGTGTGTGTGTCACGAATGACACCTGAGCCGGGCAGGTAGTTAACCGGGTTTCCTGGGCGTGTGGGAGCACGAAGGAAGCAGCTCGTCTACTAGTTTTGTTTTGTGAGAATATTTTTGGACTAAAAACTTCAGACTGCAGAAGCTGCGCAGCTCGAACACAACGTTGTTTGCTGCAGACCCGTTTTCCTCACACCGGGATGTACATTTGGGAACTTTTTTGACACACAGGTTTTTTATTTTCTAACTTTTGCCACATTTTTGGGGAATACAGACAGAAAAACACAGCGGAACATCCAGAGGTAAGCAGCATTTGTAATATATGTTGTGCTCAGTTTTACAAAAACCCTTCCCGACACTCACACCAGGAATTTTAAAGATGTGTTCGGCTCCCGTGATTTTCCCTTTCTCCCACATTCAGAGAAGGTCACACCGAACTCCACTCATAAAACTTCAAATTTAATAATGAAGTGCTTGCTGGCCAATGGAAAACGCACCACGTGACATAAACTGCTACATTGTACAGACAAAAGCATCGACATGTGTGTTATTCGGCATGACTTGTATCCACTTTACTTGTGGCGTTGATTTAGTGTGAGTCGATAATGTGACGAGCTGCAATCTACGTGATGGGAGACGCTTGTGGCGTCAATAGTTAGAGGTCTCGTGCGTTTCCAAACTTAAAATGACATGAAGTATGTGAGCCGAATCGAAGTCTGGGCTGTGATTGTTGGTGACATGAGTTTAAAGTTGTTTAGGAGATGATAGTTTTTGTTAAAAGTGAGGTTCATGTTAAATGGCATGCTTTTTAAATGGAGTCTGGCGCGGAGGTTTGTGTGCACGAGGGAGGAATGTGTCTGGACTAATCAACGCACAGAACATCTGGAGCCTCAGCGCGTGGGCTGATCCCGTTAAACGGCTTCAACGATGCATTCCACAACTGGACTGACTCCTCTCCAGTGTTAACGTCACGCGCTGCCATTTAAAACACCTGTGCAAAAAAAACCCATTAACGTTTATTGATTGGCCACATTAAGTCTGTAACAATCCCAGAGGAGCATAATTGGAAGTTAGAGGCGGATTTAAAGAGTGCCACTAATATTCTGTACATGTTGTAGTGGAAACAGATGTTTTATTGATAAAGAAGTGCTTAAACCATTTACAACAGCAGCTAGATAATGAGTCCACTCTGTCAAGTCTGCAAAGGTCATTAACACACATAAACCTTATTAGCATCTTATGTGGAAAAGAATCTTTAAAAACACAGTGCTGCCGGCCATCTGGTTGCAAGCTCTGCTGTACATGATGGGGAGGTAATTGCCCATGGTGTCAGTTAATGGATTTGAGTAGCCTCCACACTCCACCTTGAGCTGTGCAGCCATAAAAACCCATCACAGCTGCAGCAGCACCGCTCTGTTTGGACTCGGGGTGTCTGATGCTAGGGCCAATGTGGCGCTCCGATCAGTCGAGCGTGCAGCTCCGAGGCTGCATGAGCAGGTCATTGCCACCTTTAATTTACTGCAGTCGCCATTTCTTTGCAAGTTAAAGCTGGATACGTTTGCACTTTCCCCCCACAATCGCAGGTGCACACTATGCATTCATGGCATGAAAACAAGGATCTGAAGGAAGAAGTCTGATCAAAAGAATGATGTAAAAACACACAACCTGCAGCAAACTGCAGACGCAGGCTCCAGTGTCAGTATGAGTGATGATAACTTGTCCCAACACTCGTTGCTGTTGCATGTTCAATTAATGTTTCCAAGGAAATAGCAGCTCTAATGTGTTCCCAAAGCAATCCATATGTGTTCTTTTGAATAAGTTCTTCAGTAAATCCTCTTTATAATGTTTTGCTGGAAGGAGAAGCTCCCACACGCTCTCACTCATAATAGAGCCGGACATGTTTTGCATTTGTCCGCAGAGCTCTGGGCTTTATGATATCCGTTTTATCTTCTCTTATCTATTTGTTTTAGTTTTTTTTGAAGTGGACTTTACTCTGAAGGCTGAGTCAGATCAGATTTGGCAAGAATAAATGTGCTCGTATGTTTGTGGTCACATCAACATTTACAGGAATAGTTTGACATCTTGGAAAGTCTGTAACGTTATTTGCTTTCTTTTTCCGAGAGTTGATGAGCATTTTGATACCGCTCTCGTGTTTGTACAGTCAACAGCAGCTTAGCTTAGCATAAAGACTGTAAATAGAGGGAAACGGCTAGCATGGCTCTCCTCTAGAGCGCACTGATTAACTCATTACAGCTTGTTTATTGAATCCTTTTGTAAGCCAAGGGGAAGCTTTAGACTCTAAAGTTTAGAGGCACGAGTAGGTGTATTTTGCAGGCTAGCGGTTTTCCCCCATTTCCAGTCTTTATGCTAAGCTAACCAGCTAAAAGTGCTCCACACAAATGTAATGCCAACAAAGCCTTTTGCATTTAAAATTGAATTGAATGGCTTACAACAAGTTATGAGATGAGTTAATGGTACCAATATGTCTTTTGAATACACTGTTTGCTTATTGTCCCATTAGCGACCAAGCTAAGAAGCTAGCTAACTACCAAGCTAACAAGCTGGCTACCTACCAAGCTAACAAGCTGGCTAACAAGCATGCTAGTTATGTAGGCATTTTAAAGAACAAAAGCAAAGATACACAACTTGAGTGAGTTGGAGCTCGCTGGAGCGTGTTGCTAGCTTAGTCAACAGTAGCAGTATCGCTCCACCCTCCAGAATGTTCCTACGTCAGAAGAATGTTTGTGTCTGAACTTCAGACCTTACAGTTGGACCGTCACAGACCTGTTTGACTGGAATGCAGGCGGCTGCTTGAGCAACGCTGGTGGCCGTTTGTCTTCAGAGGGAGTTGTGTTGTTGAGCTCGCCCCGCCGCTGCAGAGTAAACTGAATGAGGTGAGGAAGAGACGCGAGAAGACTTTGACCCAAATAAGAAATATACAGTCGTGTAAACTATGTGGCGGCACAGAGAAAACACAAAACGAATGACATTGTTGTTGACATGCTGCCGGTGACTGTTGGTTGCTGCGTGGACAGTTTGAGGACGACGTGTTTATTTATGCAAAGAGACAAAAGAAAGACTAAAAATAAGGGTGTGGACTCCATAAACCTCCTCCAGACGCCTCCTTCCTGTGCTACACAGAACACCACATTGATTTATTTATTTACTTCCCATAAACACAAAAAACAAGCAGAAATATTGGGACGTACATTGATAATGGGATTTATCCTCCATATAACGGACATGCAACAACATTTTATTTGTGGTAAAAAACATGCACCTCAGTGTGAAACAATGCATGAGATGTTGAAGTTCTGTTGTGCGATCTGTAGTCTCTGATCACAGGCTGTGAAACGGTCTCACAGATGGACGTCATGCTTTTTCTCTGCTGACCGTCTGACGTTCTGCAGCGTGTGTTGATTCTACAAGTTGTCGAGTTGTCGGAGCGTCTAGAAAGCTCTCACGCGTAATGTTTGCGTTTCTCTCTTTACTGCGTTCTATCGTTAATCCTACAAAGTCTGTTATCGTGTTCTGTCCTATCGGAACCATGCGGTTGATTCCAGTCCTGTGTCCAATCACCAAACAGACATCTCGCAACCTCAAAGCCTGAAATGAAATGAAGACTTGGCAAAGACGAGAAGAGAGAGAGAAGTCTTGTTTTCTGGCTCCGTGTAGTGAATTAACACAGGAAGTGAATTAACACAGGAAGAGGTCAAAGGTGAAAGAGTCACAAAGACAATCACTCACTTTCAGCACATTTGTTTCTTTTTATCGCGCTCGGCAGCAGATGTTTATTTTCCGCTTTTGCTTTTGCTTTGCTTTTTGCAGACGTTCAATCTGAGGAAGGTTTGGGGATATTCTTCTGAAAACAGTATTTTTTTTTATTGGTGGAAAACACAAGCAAACAATAAACACACTGTCGGGTATTTCAATCTTGTTTTAGGACAAAATCCACACAAGTAATCGCCCATTAATTTGGACAGTTGATTCATCATTTGAGCAAAAATGCCAAACATGAGCTCGTTCCAGCTTCTTAAATGTCAGTATTTGCTGCTTTTCTGTGTTTTTAATTGTTTTAAAATCAAACATCTTTTGGTTTCAGATTGTTGGTCGAACAAAAAACAGGAAATTAAAGACGTCTCTTTGTGGTGCACATTGTTACTGATTAAGGACATAATAATGTCAGCGTTTGATGTTAATTGTAAGGAGTTAAAAAGGCGTGAAACGTCCAAGCCACTGCTGTGTTTCTGGTGATCACAAAGTTTATTCTGAGCCCTGTGCTGTTATATCATGCTCTCTCTCCACACCTTTGATCTGTGCTCATTGCCGCGGTGGTTTTCCTCACATTCCTCACTCATTACAGTATAATGAGGACGCTCACTCGTGCAGACTGCTGCTAATGAACCAGCAAAGAGTCTGTTCTGCTCCTCTTCGCCTCGTTTCATCTTGAGAGTTTTTCTCGCTGCGTCCAGAAACATCAAAGTCACTTTCTTTGTGACTTTATTTCAGGGATGTCGCTGCCTGTGTGAAGGTGTTCAGCAGACGAAGAAGCTTCAATGGAGTCGCAAAACAGACGTCTGTTTAGGTGAAAAAGAGGCCTACTTGTACTTTATCAGCAAACATGGCCGCCGTTTTAAACGTGTTTGTCTTTGTCAAGAAGTGATCCCATAATAAGCTGACCCCCAAAACACGGCAGCGGGTTCGAAAAGCAGGTTTTCTTTAAAAAATCACAAAAAATACACACTTTCTAACGGCAAGAAGCTGTAAAAACAGACTTCATTTTAGATGTTCAACCAAATCGAAGCTTAAAATAGTGATATTTCCTCAATCACTCCTTCTGTACATGTCTCATTTAAAATTATGCCAAAAAACAAACCGTTTGCAGTAACCGGATTCGGTAAAAAACCTAAAATTCTGCGCTTCTCAGTGCAACTCAAAAGCCACGACTGACTCGGCTGAGACCAACAGTCACATGACAAAAAAATCAGCAAAAGTTGGACTGAACTCCAGCTCGTTTACACAGAGCAGAGGACAAGGGAGCAGAGGACAAGGGAGCAGAGGACAAGAGAGCTTATGAGCTGGTGGACATTTGGAAAATGTGTGTGTATAGATTCCATTTTGTCAACTTGTTGTACTATAAATGATCAAAGAAATGTAATCAATGGCAGAGAACTGAAGGCACCACAGTAAGCTTAAAGAAGCAGTGTGTGTGTCTGCAGACGAGCGTCACCGTGTTTGTCCAGCTGTGGACGTGTTGGTCTCATTGAGCTGCTGTTGTCAGGGAGGCTCAGCGCTTCAACTTGTTCTTTGTGGATGTAGCTTTGTAAATGTTGTCCTCTGTGGAAATCACTTCCTCATGAACTTTCAATGTAAGTAATAGAATCCACAATATTCTAGCAGGTAGCTGATCTCCCAAGAGATGTTTCGTTCCCCTTCTCCAAGCCTTGTTCGGGGTGTTATTTCTCTTATTCGAGCATCTGCAGCTCTTTCAAAGTTGCATTTAGTTGGAAGTACTTTTACGTAGTGAAGTTTCCCCAAGAAATGCAAAAGTTGCACATTTGGTTTCCTCCAGGACTACGTTCCTATGTTGCAACGCTAACGACTCTTAAAGTTCTGGGTCAGGATCGGCTGGTACGACGTGGACTTTGTGTGTGAGAACGGAGGGTTAGGAGTTGGCTGCAAAACAGCGTTCACGAGTCTGAAGGGAAGTCTTTGTTTTCCAATTATGCATGAATGCATCATTGTGACATATTTAATCAGTCTTAGCTTCCAAGTGCTTTTTCTCGAAGGCCTTTGAAAGAGTTGATTGTTTATCTTGAACTGCATCTGACCCTTTGTACCCTGCACAGGTGTGAACTCCACGTCTCATTTTAATTCTGCAAACATCAGCAATGCACGATGGGAGACTTGGATACACTTCTTCTGCTCTTATCTACGCTCTTTGCTCTTCATACCATGTGATGAGGCAGTCGGTACAGATCATGTTCGAGCTCGTTAACCCAAATTCAGATCGTCACAAATATCTGCTGGAAGGAGCGCTGCCTCAACAAACCGACGCGTTGTCTCTCTCGCCATCGTGGGAATGAAATGAGGCGATCAGTAAGCCGGCGCTTTATCTTTGCATGTTTTGGAGGGAAATTCTAATGTGGAGAAACCTTTTCCATCTCCAAGGCGGTCTCTTGTGCAGCAGAAATATAACTGGGTGGAAGACGAGCTTTTCATGCAACAAAAACATTTTGAAGCAAATTGTCCCCGTGGTTTTCTCCGTTGTGTCGTCCACATCACAAACCCAGGACCACATGCTCTCGTTGATGGAGCGATTTGTAAGTCACTTTCGTCAGCGTCGCGCTTTTAACAAAACTCCCAAGAGCGCAATATGTGCAGCCCCCCCCCCCCCCCAACCATCAGGCGTCATTCATTTTACCCCAGATGCTCTTTAGCGTCCCCGTCGTGACTGCAGATACATACGTACGCTCTTGTCTTTGTAGCTCGATGATGATGGATGTCTGCTGAGCGACGAGGAGGAAGCGTGGAGGGACGTTTAGCAACCTGAGTGTTGCCAGCTCTCCTCTCTGTCTCTGTCTCTGTCTCTCTGTCTCTGTCTCTCTGTCTCTCTCTTGCTCTCTCTCTGTCTCTCTCTCTGTCTGTCTCTCTGTCTCTGTCTCTGTCTCTCGCTCTCTCTCTGTCTGTCTCTCTGTCTCTCTCTCTGTCTCTGTCTCTGTCTCTCTCTCTGTCTGTCTGTCTCTCTCTCTGTCTCTGTCTCTGTCTCTGTCTCTCGCTCTCTCTCTGTCTGTCTCTCTGTCTCTCTCTCTCTCTGTCTCTCTGTCTCTCTGTCTCTCTGTCTCTCGCTCTCTCGCTCTCGCTCTCTCTCTCTCGCTCTGTCTCTGTCTCTGTCTCTCGCTCTCTGTCTGTCTGTCTGTCTCTCTCTCTCGCTCTCTCTCTGTCTCTCTCTGTCTCTGTCTCTGTCTCTCTCTCTCTCTGTTAATTCAGGGTCACGTCAGTCACTTGCTTCGTAGATGTGAGGCGTCGTGCTCCAAAAGAAGACGAGAGTAATCATTACACTTGTTTAAAAGCGGGGGCCGCCACTTTGCTTTGGAAGAGAATAGAAAACATGAAAAGAGACGCAAAGACAAAAACAGGCCGGGGGAGGAGAGCCACAAAGGCCTCAGTCTAATGACTCCGGCCGGCTCGTTCTCCTTCCATTTCATTTCATACAATGCCGTTAATCACTTGCTAGTCTAGTTGCTTAAGTCCAATGTGTGGGCTTAATACCGGGGCGACTGGAGGGTCATTATTCAGAGGGATGGATGCACTTCAGAGTGAGCGAGGTTTATGATCTTAAAGGACCAGCACAGTTGTTTTTACCCAAAGAAGCAGCAACTCACGCCTTCTGTTCCTTTCAGTCATTTCCTCAAAGCATGCAGACATATTTGATCTCTTCTAATATTTTGTCAAATTTACAAAATGTTCAGGTGTTAAGGCCCGCCTTTAAGATTCAGTGCGAACACACACACACACATAGTCAGTCTTGGTCACTCTTTATCCTCTGGCTGATTTCCTTCCCTCTGTTGGATTGGGTTCAAGTCGGCAAATTAATTATTCAAAACCATTCGACACAACAAATTGTCAATTTTAAGACGAGTTTTTACTACATTTTGTCTAATAATTGTCACGTTCCCAAACATCGCAGCTTGTAAATGCAATGGCGTGTAGCAGCTGCAGGAGGGAGCTCTGTTGTCGGTTCTTTACTGTAGCACATGAACGCACCACCAGGAAGAAGCGATTTAAAACCAGTGTGTTTGATCACAAAGCATTCACCACGTTGTCACCGGGTTGATTCTGTTAGTGTACTTGGTTGAACTGGAACCACTTGCAGGATTTGGGGGAATGGTTGTCAGCGCTGTGAATTGTGAGTACGTGGGATTCACTGGTGCTCGTTCAAGGCCACGAAACACGCTCACACATCACATCTCCGATGTTATCATCTCAAAACAAGTGTAAGAACACGCAGGTGTAATCTCATAGAAGAGGAGCATCGGCGTCGCCTCAGTAAGCAACAACAAAGTCCCTGAATGTGACATAACAATATATGTCGTGTTTTATGTGTTGTGATGTCGTAGTTTTATAGGGTGGCCGATGACGGGAAGTGACGGAGATGAGGGTTGCCGTGTACAGTTGACGCCACAGTAGTTTCAGGTCACGTCCGTTTAAAGCTGATTCACCTGTGATGCTGTTCGTCCTCCTGACGGTAATCTGTGTGCGTTTGTATTTGTCCATTAGCAATGGATCGTGTGTGTGTGTGTGTTATCAGTGTAGCGGCCGAAGGTTGTGTTTGCAGCAGTGTGTGTGTGTGTGTCCTTGACCGTGTTTGTTCAGATAGGTGAAGCAGATAAAGGTCTGAAGCTTCCTGACATCCGCTCTTTCTCGTCACGAGTCCTCCTACATTTGAACATCATTCTACTTTAGTGCACTCTCTCAAAATTCCCCCGAAATCCGTCTATCTTGCGTTTTGAAAGTTTTACTTCTTGTTTTGCTTCCATTGAATTCAATGTTTTCACAGTTCCTCAGATGCGTGTCACCTTCGCTCCCTTCCTCTCGCCCACGTGACTCATTCCACCGTCACTCCTCCGGCTCTTTATCTTTGCTGCTGCTGCTCCGTTTGTGTTCCTCGTCCTCTCAACCTTTCATTTTCAACCTGACCTCTCTGACCTCTCGCTCTCCATATTCCGTCCTGTTTGACACGAGTCTCGAGCTAAACGGACTCTGGAGGAAACGTGGACGTTAACGGGTTTATTGGTCTCTTAAAGGGCCAGGCCGCTGATTGTACTCTGGAAGTTGAGTGTATTGTAAGAAGGAGCGTCTCTGCAGGAAGCTTCAAACAGAAAGCCGACATTACAAACAAAGGGAGCGTTCAGGAGGCAGGAAGTGTTTCATGAACTGTGCCTTTGAGTTGCATTATGGGAAACTTTAGTGGCTCCGGTGTCCATTTTTATCTTTTTTCCCAAAATCTGTCTCTTGTGAGTTACCGGACTTCATAGAAGTACCAGTTTCTGAACAGTTGTATTCATTTATCTTATTTACATATTTCACTGTCGATTCTTCAGCGTGAAACCGAAAATATATTCTGAATTTAAGCAGCTTTAATCAACAAAACAAATCCTCCTGAATTTGAGACATTAAAAGTCACAGAAACACCTAAAAATTTACCAAATAATTCACATTCAGTGCTGCTAAACACATGATATAGTATCTGTTGTTAGTGGGTGATGGACTGAACGCTCTCATGTGACTCTCATTCATCTGCGTCAGAGTGAGATCGCACCATGAGCCTCTGTCTCTGGCATCTCATTGACACTGCTGTGTGTGTGTGTGTGTGATTAACTCACAACACAGTGCGAGTGTGAGATACGTAAATACCTACAGACGCGTTCGCACATTTGAGAGCTGCATGGTGGCATGAGACGAGACCAAAGTGTGTGTGTGTGGCACGTGGGTGGCAGGTCACATGACAGCTGAGGTGATTTGTCTTTTTCTTTTTCCAGCTCTTGAGGAAGACAGCTGGTGATGAAGTTCTGTCTTCTAAACACAGCTACGTTTGCAGAGGCGACGCGTAACTTTTATAAGAATTTAATATAATTCTGGATCATTTTGTGACATAAAATGTTGGCGCAGTTATTGAACAAAGGTCAGTGGTTTTAAGACCAGATCCACGCCTTCTGTTACCTTTCACAATAAGAGCCCTGGCCGATGCACACTGTTTACCAGAGGGATGTTAAAGCCACGAAGATAAGTTTGACTGAAAGTAATCTCAAAACAGTCTTTTGAAGAACGACTTGAGAGATAATAAAAGTCGGTACCCGTCAGCCGCTGTTGTGTGTGTGTGTGTGTGTGTGTGTGTGTGTGTGTTCTCATGGCTGCAGTTTGACCTCTTGTCTCCACCACAGGAAACCCTAAATCACAATCCTCTCCTCCTTTTTTCATCTGGTCTTTCCTTCAACACGTCTCTGGACCTCCTTATTTCCAGCTCATGTCTCTGTTTGTTGGTTCATCTTTTGGTTTCCACTCTGCAGTGTTTTAGATTTTATTTCTAATGCAGGACACAAATATTCAACACGCGAGTTCATAGAAAAACGTTTGTTTTTAAACCCACAACCCTTCTCTCCAGTATCAGCACTGTTTGTTGTCCTCATGCAATCAACATGCCGGCGTTCATTCAGTGATTGTAATCACGAACACGCCGCTGATTACACACCTACGTGCACATTTTAAAGCGGCAATCAGCAAGTTCAGTGTTTTCCTTCTTCGTGTGTGACGCTGTGGTTGTGACTGTGCAGGTTCTTCTTACGGTTAAGTTATGAAGGAGAGGCGACGCCGGACTAGACGGCCTGCTGTGGGACTTTGACTGACGTGAGATACAGATGCTGGGATGTTTGTGCACTGACCCGCGCTGACCCACCTTATGATGCGTTGCTCCGGTTTGGGATCTGAACTGTGACCGTGGTGTTGTGACCGGCTGGAGAAAAGGTCCCGGCTGACGGAGTTGTTCATCCACTGTGAGGTTGACGTTTGTGGTTTTTGAGTGAAATATCTCAGTTGTTGGGTGGATTGTCTTTAAGTTGGATGCAGATGTCCATGTCCCCCTCAGGATGATTTGTAAAAACAATGTTTAGCCTGAATAAATGCAGCTTCACAGAGCAGTACACCCTGAAGCCCGGCCGACTCTCTTTAGATAAACCTGGTTAAACCAATGTCACCAGTGCGCTCGGGGTCGAGGTAGAACAGCTGCTCCGCTGTCGAAGGTCTCCGTAATGTTTGTCAAGTGCCTCCCATTCGGCTACAGGAGAGAACACACACACACACACACACACACACACACACACTAATCAGTGACAGTCAGTACTTTCCACTGGAGGTGACGGGGTTACACATGAATAAACCTGTGTGTGTGTGTGTGGTCCTCAGTCATAAACCGACTGGGTGAGAATCTGTTTTTATTGGGGGGCGTTCACATGCCGTGGGTTTTTTTGCACGCGAGAGCAACGCCATCTGCACAAAACAGTGAAACTTTGAGATTTTCCAGGGTTTCAGCTGACAGGAGAGCGACTGTTACATTACGGGCGTTTTACAGCTTGTTGGAGAGTTTTTATTTCTCCAGAATATCAATTAATGCAGCGTTCATTCGTGTTAATAATGGAATATCTAACAGATGTGAATATTTCAGCACACATTGAACCCCCCCTCTCTCTGTGTGTGTGTGTGTGTGTTATGGCCATTGTTTAGTTTGCACAGTAAAAGTACTATTTACAGTTTGTACGTATACTGGGTTCATGTCTTTATATTTAGTTTGACAGTGGTGGTTAGTGTGTGTGTGTGTGTGTGTGTGTGTGTGTGTGTGTGTGTCATTTCCTGTGTGTTGGCCTGTTGCCTGTGACCTGGTATGATTTGGCTCCCTGCCTCCTTTCCTCCCTCTTGGCCTCTTTGGGTTTTCTTGTTGTCGCTTCCTTAAAACATCCGCCGAGCTTTTCACAATTCTCTTTTTAGGAACTCGGCCTCCAAAACAGTTTCAATTCAGAAATAATAGCCTTCACCTGCACAGACCGGCTGTTGTTACTGCTGTTTTTGATTTCCTCTTTTATACTCGCCCATTCACTCTTTTATTTTCATATGCTCTTGTTTACTGTGTTAATTTGCTTTTATCACAAACTCGGCTGTTCCTGCAGATGTTTTACATTAAAAGCCTTCCAGCGGTGTCGACGGAACGATCTCTTCCAATCCCCCCCGAGGGCTTTCATTGTGAAGTGTAGAACAGTTTAGACAATAACTGAATGGAGCTCAAAGAGGTTTATGCACGTTTGCAGATTGTCAGAGAACTGTGGTGTTCTTCAGGTAACTAAAAACTCTAAAGGCTCTCTAGAGCCAGCGGTTGATTTATCCGTGCAACCAAGCGGCAACCTCTTGTTCTTTAAGTGAAGCTAGTGAAGTGTGTTAAAGCTGCATTCTCTCTAGTGACCACCAGGGGGCGACTCCTCTGGTTGTATAGAAGTCTATAGAAAATGACTCTACTTCTCTCTTGATTTATTCCCTCAGTAAACATTGTAAACATGAGTTTATGTCTCAATCTCTAGTTTCAAGTCTTCTTCAATACAGCATGATGTTCATTTAGTACATTATGGTCCATTTAGAGTCACACAGACCATAAAGCAGGGGATGCTTTAGGGCGGGGCTACACGCTGATTGACAGAAACCTTCCACCAATGAAAACCCTTCTCTTATCTCTCTGGGGTGCATAATGTGTGCGTCTTTGTTGTTTTCACCCCAGTTGCTATTTTTCTGTTGGACTGTTTCCTCTCTCACACAGCGGTGGAATAAAAGAGCTGAACTCGTATACAGTCACGTCGTTTTATTCTAAGTGAAACCAAATGTCAGATTTGTCCCTGAACACACACACACACACACACACTGTGCACCGCATACTGCTGGCTCGGCCTCCTGAGTGAACGTGCAGCTCTCCAACAAATCTGGCTCTCATGGTTTGGTCTCCATCAGCAGTTCAGATTCTCTCACTGCCTGTGTGTCTGTGTGTGTGTGTGTGTGTGTGTGTGTGCGCGTGCGTGCATGAGGTCATTTTGGCATCTCTGCTGTAATTACCGGTAGTAGCTTTATGGAAACGGGCAGGACGATTGTGGAAGGTCAGGACACTCGTATCGGATCCAGCTGTTCGCTGCAGTGTTTCTTACGTCTCTTCTACACATCGGCCCTGTTGAATTGTGGCTGCGCATTAAAGCTCTAATTGAATGCTGTTAGTCTTCTACGTGGGTTGAATAATTGTCTCTGACTGGACCAAAGGGGCGCACATCTGTATTTATATTCCAACAAACCCAAGAGGAGCATGGGAACGGCAGCGGAACCAGAACCTGTGGCAACGGATGAGGGGAGCCGGGCTGTTGAGGGCAGTTCTTGTTGGATTCTTCGGTCGTGGTTCGGTAACACATTCAAAGTGTCTCCCTGAGCGTGGTCGGGGTTAAATGTTTTATTTAATCTGCTAAAAATCCTTGCACGCCGACTCCGATGCGTTTTAGTTTTCTCTTTGTAAGCGGTGTTGAGTACGGAAGTCATTCTGGGCGAATAGTTCAGTTAATTTTCTGCGTGGACGATGTCGGGTGAACTACAGTTTGAGACTTAGACGACCACAAAGAACAGATGAGCAGCTGTGAGAAGTTCACAACCGAAGGACGTTTTTGTAATATCTCTGAACTTGAAATGTTGTGTGTGTCACTGAATGACGAGCTGCAGCAAAAATCTGCTCAAACGCTGCTTCAATGCGTTTATTTTAGGATTCTGCATTTGATTCTGTGCCTCTGTGCTTCTCCTCAACAGCAGTGACAGCTGAGGATGAGTGATCATATTTAGAGCCTCACCAAACTGTCAAAGTTTAAATAACTTAGACTGATGGCCTTTACAAATACCTAACGTGTTGTTAAACTGTCCATTCGACTCTTTATTTTCATGTTGAGGGAAACTGTGCACAGACCAACTTCCATCAAGCAGCATTGAACGTTCTAGTTACATCATCGCATGCATGGATAGTCAACGCCGTACGATGGCTCGTACAAGTTATTCTGCATCTCCTCCGAAAGTCCAGCAACATGGAGTCTTTTCAAAAATAAACTTCCGTCTTCACAGGAAACGATCACAGTGCTTCTGTAGTTATTTAAAACCAAACTGTTACTTCCGCACGGAGGATACGTTTTGGATAAAATAACTACGACACGAAAGGTACACGACTGATGATTCGTAGTTTTGGGTGAAATAACTGTGAAAGTTGCGTTAAGCATTGTAGTTACGTGTCATGAACGGCGGTCTCCTGGGTGACGGTCTGGCGTTTTGTCACATCTTCATCCTTCACAGTGCTTTACTCTGTGTGGTGTCAGTCGATACGTGAACGGGGGTCACGATGCAGCAGATGAAGTTCGGTGTTATTACATCGGCTGCGTAGCCATGGCAGCAGGAGGCCGAGTCCTCTGAGTTATTCCTGTAACTCGTTTTGTTTATCAGCAGGATCTGGTCTGAGTCCAGCTGCTATTTCCTGTTGTGTGTTGTTGTGATTCCTCAGATCAGCGGGTGGTGTGTTTGCCTGGAACCCACTCCTCCATCTCTCAATATCTCTGCCTCTCCTCCCTGCAGGTGTGTGTGTGTGTGTGTGTGTGTGTATATGTGTGTGTTGTAGTACATTCCTGCTCCGGTTATGAGGCGATTAGTCATATGGTATCAGTTTATTTTGCCAGTAATTGAAACTGCCCGCTGCCAAAGAACCCCGCCTCTCTCTGTCAGCTTCCCTCCGCTTTTCTCCTCTTATTTCTTCTTTTTAATTTCCTCCCTCTTCCTCTCCTCCACCCTTTTACTCATGTTATTTACTTTCCTTCCTCCTCTCACCTTCCTCCTTCTTGTCTTCCTCCTTATCGCGTTCTCTTCATTCCTCCTCCTCGTCACTTCTTTCCCATCATTTCACCGCTCGTGTTTCTCTTAACTTCTTGCTCGTTCCTCCTCCTCCTCCTCCCTCTAATGTGATCTTGTTTTTTTCATGTGTACAGAGGATGACAGAATGCTCTGCCCCTCCCAGCTAATGAAGAAAACATGGTCGGACTCCGGAGCATTTCACTCTTTAGAAACGGGAGAGAGACAGACAGCAGCCGGCCGAGTGTTTACATTTGTGGCCACACGTCTGATTCTAGAGGAATGTGAGGACGTCTCCGTCACCGCAGATTACGGGTCATTCAGAGCGACGCGGCAGAGACTGAATGAAACGCAGGCGACGCACCACACATTTAAATTATGTCCTCTAACGCATATTACGTTTCTTAATTTCAAAGATGGTTTTGCACGTGAAGGAAGTGAACTACGTCTCAAACGATGTTCGTCACCAACGTGGCCGTTAGCTCGGCACGCTAGCTAACTTAGCTTTGATCAGAGAGGTCTTTACCGTTAATGACGAAGGTGTATTACATCAATAGGGCTTTTAATAAAGAGTTGGGCATCACCAGTTATGAAGCATTTGTTCTTTGACTTTTGTTGTCCAGCAGTAAAAAGCTTCACGTTCATACTAAACCAAGGACGTATCATTGACTGCTCATATACCTTTAAAAAGTGGATTTGGGGTTGTTGCTGTTAAAGCATATCGATGAATATGTTGCTCCTGGTGAGGAGCAGCTGGAATCTCTCATTAGTTCAACATTTAGTCCAGTTTGAAGGATGATCGACGTGAAAAAAACAACAAAAAAACATTCAAAGCCCGTCGGGGTCGTGCACATTTCATTTTGAGTCCAAGGTCCTCTCAATGTTACCGGTTTTTAGATGAAACATTCTTGCGAGTGATCGACGCCTCTTGAGCCACGTCAATGGGGGAAATAGCATGTGTGAGACTCCACAGGAGGCAGGATGGCATACTGAAGCTGCATCTCATTAGCGTAAAGTGTGTGTGTTGTTGGCATTGATGTCCTCCTGTTTGGCAGCTCTCTCTGTCTCACACACACACACACACACACACACAGACGCTTCAGGGTTGTTTCTGAAGGACGCAGACGTGCACACGCCACTGATTGGCGTGTGCTTGTGGGTGAATCTGCCTCGTATCAGCATGAGGTCGCACAGACCTCCGACTCGTTACCAAAACAAGCTCCACCCCACCAGGAAGTGTTTGGGTCAAAGTTAAGGTGTGTTCCTTTTGCAGCTGCCCAGCAGCCATCTTTAGCTCTGGTTGCACTCTGCAGATGGCGCCCGGGAAACAAAATGTACTGCGAGGAATCAAAAAGACGACGATTGTAACCGACTAAACGCCATAAACCAACCTCCACAATGCAGAGGAGGGGTTGTAATTATCTGTTAACTCATATCGCATATCTATGAACTACTTTATTGCCTTTATAAAAGATCTGTAAAGACAGAAGTCAAGTATTAAAAGCATTATAAAGAAATAAAGGTTAAATATCCCGTAAACAAATAGATCTTTCTGCAAAATATTCACACAAATTATTTTTAAGACCTCTGGTTTCTAAAGCATTTACAAACGAATTGGCCTTCTTTGTCACAAAATATATAATTAGTTTATTGGGCTTTTATCACTTCCCTGTAAAGGAACTAGATATTAATTATTGATGCATTAACGTTTTAGAGGAATGGATTTGAAAACTTAATTTGTGAATTAGGCACTTTCCTGCTCAGCGTTGGACATGTCTGTACGGTAGAGATGAAGCTAATGTCGGCAGCTGGCTAGCTTAGCTTAGCATGTTAGCATGCTGCTGTTAGCATTTAGCTGAAAGCTGCGTCCAAGTACAGATCTAACATGGCTGTAGACTCATAGTTACCTGACCAGTTAATTGTTTGGTTATTTTTTTAAGCAATATTTTAATATTTTGTAAAATATGCTTATTTGCATAGTTTTTTTGGAAGTTGCCAGACAACCAGTAAAGTCTCCGGCAATAAATGTGTTGCTTAAAAGATCAAATCGAGATGTAACGTACCTTTTGAATGGAGCTGTTTCCTCCTGTTTCCAGTCTTTATGCTAAGCTAACTGAAAGTGTATCAATCTTCTTATATAACCCTTGGAAAGTGTGACAATAAATGTATTTCCCGAAATGTCAAACTTATCCTTTTTAAAGTGGTTCACTGAATCCTGAAAAGCCTCTGAAAGTTCAAATTTAATGAAAAAATAAAGTTCTGTTTGACATTTGAATGATTTTTGAAGGGATTAAACTGGTTCAATTTCTCTTTCTGGACAAAATATTGACTGTTCAGCTTCATGAAAAAAAAAAAGTATTGGTAGCTATCTTCAAAAACCCGTATCCATCCAGTCCTAGTCTGATTTATCTTTCCAGACAGCGACTCTGATAGCCCTCCCAACGGCTCGGCTTCCATCAAATATTTGATGTGCGCTCAACTGCTGTTAATGCCAAAGCCGTACAGCAGACAGATCAGAGCAGTCGGGGAGTTGTGTGGAGAGAAAGACATTCCCAGGACAGGGTGAAGGCATGACGAAAGTGAAACTGACATAAGAGAGGAAGCAGAGAGAGGAGCTCATGACGGTTTAAAAGTCAGATTTGTCATCGATTCGAAGGCTTGGAGGCTGATTCTGACAGAGTGCTGAAAAAGCTTTAAATACCATCATTTTCATGCCGAAACTTTTACAAAAATAATGACACCCCTGACGAAGTGTCAAGAGTTTCGTTCTCTTCAGGCTGGAACAGATTGTGCATTGGACCACGACGGGACGAGACATATTTCGTCCCAATTTTATTAACATTAGCTAATTTTGGGTCGGAGTGGTCATCCAAAAAGTGAAGCACCTGCAAATGGTTGGCCGGAAAAATGACCAAAACAGATATTGGACTCTGCTTGTGACTTGTAAACATTATTAGAAGCCAACAGCAGAAAACAAGCCAGGTTCAAAGACTTGGTGGGAAGTTTTTCCAACTTTTTCTTCTTCTCTCGTCAGGTTTCTTTTTGTCGTCTATGTTCTGACCGACGATGCCAATAAAGTTTGTTCAAACCAGAGCTGATGAGCACAAGTTGAGGCAAATATAAGTTAGCGGGAAATGACTTTCACCGCAAAAACTTGACATTTAATCACTTCAACAAATTAAGAAATTATCGAAGATGTTATCTCAGAATCGGGTTTGTTGCCAAGTAGGTTCTTTCAAAAGCGGACGTAGTCACCATGACTTTACCCATTGGTTTGTGGCCTGGCATCTTGGCTTTTGTTGGTTTTTGTCCGTCGCCATCTTGGACAAGTGCCAAGTTGCTCCCCATGGTCAGATCAGCGCCTTGCATGGTAGCTAGCTTCCATCAACTGTCAAGCACTTTGCATAAAAGCTCCATATAAATGCAGCCATTTACGTTTTCATTACGTTTCCTGTGCCGCTGCAGATTTCTTCCCTCTGTGATTTAAGGTTGAATCAACGTTTGAGTGGCCGTCTGCGTCTTTGCTTTTAGGTTATTGTGCCAGCAGTCGGGCGCTATTTGGGCCGTGTTTTAAAGTTTTTATTCGACCCTTGCCCTTCCTTTTTGAAATATACCCCCTCTTTCGCCACCATATTTTTAGCCATTTGATCGATTATTAAGCCAATCCAGCGCTCTTTGAATGTCCGTTCAGCCCCGTTTCTCTTCCACAAGACCTTTTATTTCCTGTATTGACTTCATTTCCTTGATGATTCTGTAAATATGCAATCAAACACAAAGCATGATATAAGTTGGATCAGAGGTTTAGGATGCTGTCTGGACATTATTATCATTATACTTTTCTTGTGCAATAGAAGGCCATGAGCTGTGTTTTATCCATCCTGTTGTAGCTGAGAAGAAACAGAGTTTCTGAAGCTGCAGAATGAGAGGATTGAAAAGTTATCTGGAACACAGCATGCTGTGTGTGTGTGTGTGTGTCCAGTGATTTGCAGGTGTAAAGGCTTTGCTCTGTCACTTCCATGAAACATGCTGTCCTCATTCCTTAGTCCTGCCGTCGCCTCTCGTATCTCTACCTCCCTGCTCTCCATCTCACTTTTCTCTTCTACTCTCCCGGCTCTTCTTTAGCGATGCTCATCTCCCGCTTGGTTGCCGTTTGCTGAGATGTGGAGACTCTGGCTCGGCTTGTCTGCGACGCACACACTTAAACACAGACGCGTACACACTTAATACACACCTCAGACAGCGCTCCGCCACACTGGCAGGAAATTGGACCGTCAACAGTCTGTATATATATTAGAGTTGAAATTCCTTTGAAGAGTCTAGACACCACACAGACACACACACACACGTATACATGCGTGCACACACACACACACACACACACACACACACTGAGTTTGAAAACAGGAGTCTGTTGCCGCTTGCTGGTTTTAACTATAGAGTCTTATCTGCAGAGCCACTATCAGTAGTTTAAAGATAGAGCCTCTCTCCCCCCCCCCCCCCCTCTGCCTTTTGTCCTTCTGACAGTGTCTCTCGTCCATGTGTGCCGCTGACAGATAACGCATTGACGTTAATTACAAGACATGTCTCCTGTGTGTGAGGGAGAGAGAGAGGAAAAGTAGACCGATACATGATCCAAGATCAATACTCGTATGGATTGTTCCAACTCCTCGTACCTAAACTTTAAGAGGAAGTTTATCACGTAAAGATTTAACACAACTTGGGACTTATTTCAGTTGTTTTGTCCACCAGTTAATGTTAACGCTCCTCTAACGAGTTCCACTATTTCTGACCTTTTTGGTTTAATTGAGGCTGTCGAGCTGTTGTCCTGCTCAGGAATGAGCACATGGCCTAATGCTGCCTGAACAACTGTAAGCATTCATTTGATGATCTGCAGGTAAAAAAGAAGACGTCTAGACTTCTTAAATATGGGCCTAACGCACAAAATGCTGGTAATGCTACGTTTACAGACCTGCAGACTACCAAACCACTGCTCAGTGAGGCTGCAAGGAAAATATGTAATCCTCATTCAATCAAAAAGTGAAGTTTATCAATTAAAATGTTCTGCGTCGGCCTTCTAGAAACTCGTATCGGTGAGATCGTCACTCACCTCTTAACATGGAGTACGATTCCCACAAACCCCGCTCAAGTGTGTGTCTCTGTACTTACGTTACAAAGTCGGTGTGTGTTTCCGTCTGACAGTCTCGCTGAATAAACCAGAAGCCTCCGCGAGTCAGAAGAGATTAGGTTGCAATCAGAGTGTGTACTTTCTATCTTGTGTCTCACACTCCAGTGTCTGTCCACTCGCATTTTGTAGGACTAATTCAAGCATGTCCACACACACACACACACACACACACACACACATCTGAGGGGAAAGGGGTTTTTAGTCGAGGGTCAGCGAGCATGTGAACGGAAACGTAGAGTCATCTTCAAACATACGGAACGAGGGAAGACAGAAAATGGAGGCTGCCGACAGAAGAAGGGATGTTCAACAGATCGAAAGATGTTATAACAGCTGTATTAAAAAAGGGGGGGGGGAGAGAAGAGATAGAAATACAAGAAAACCATGTTCACGGAGTCCCCGTTCGTCAGCTGACTGCTGTTGGATATGAGTGGATATGAGTGAAGGAGCGATGATGGGTTGAGACGCAGCGTGGCAGTTTCTTAACGTTGCACGACGTCTCTGTTACCGCGATCTCCCTTCATGCCCATTCAGCGGCCGACACGGTGAGCGAGGAAGAAGGACGAATACTCGGATGGTTTCCTGCTCCATGTGTTTTCCTTTCCTCGCAGCCTTACTCGGCTCCCGCTACAGCTTGTTGAAGGGATGTCGTGGAGGCTTTTTACTGCAGTGATCTTTGTTTGTACATTTGGTGTTTGAGGTTGTAATGAGCAGTGGGGGAAGAAGTATTACTCAAGTTAAAATACCAATAATACAATGTCTAAATACTCTGTTACAATCATATATGAGTGAAAGTATGTTATCATAAAAAAAACACTAATTTACCAATACATTGTATTTTATATGTAACAACTTAATCTGTAAAGTAGCAAAAGCTGATAAATGTAGTGGAGTAAAAATAAATATTTCCCTCTGAAGTTTGATGAAGTAGAAGTATATGAAGCTTGTGTAAAGTACCTTAAAATTGTACCACTGTAACGAGGGAGTGCTACCCAGTTGTCTCCGGTGTTTTGAAGTGTAAATAGGAGGAATGTTCAGCAGTAAACGGCAGAGGGACGGATGAATAGTTTGCAGAATTGTTATCGCTGCTCTTTTGCTCCGGCGCATCGGTCTGTGCACCGTCTCTGTGCACCTTTTTCCTGATCTACTTGTTAAGAAACCGCCAAATTAGAGGTCTCAAAAGAGCAGCGCTGTGATTGGAAAGCTACACCAGCCGACTGAAACTACAGCGTCTTTGTAGACGCACTCTTTTCTGGGTAAAGTCTGATGCTTCTGGGTAATCGTTCCTGCCAAAGAAGTGATTCACGGAAGCTTAAAATGTCAAATAAATGAACAGCAGAGGGACGACGGACTTCCTGTGTAGCTCTGTTCATGTGTTTGACGTCTCTACACATGGTTCTCTTTAATAAAAGCCAATTTAAAGGACACTAAGATGTATGGATTCAAGCATATGATAGAAAAAGATGGATTAAATGCTGTTTCAGAGGAAGGATTTAACTTTCTACAGTGAAAACCTCTGAACACAAGATGACAGAAATATTCAGTCATGGATGGACCGGGAACCAATACTTTATGGGTCTTTTGGGGCAATATTACATCTTGGATGGCAGTTCAAATCCATCTTTACATCGCCAGATACATATTCCTCATTTCATTTCAATTATCGGTGATTTTTTAAATGTACATAATCCTGTAATCTGTGGTTTTACACTTACAATTTCATAAATTGTCATTCTTTTCCACCTTCTGTCTGAAGGTAACTAACTGCGTCACACACCACCTGATGAAGTACCCGGTGTGATGGAGTACCTGCAGTACTTCTCAGTTGTTCTGTTGCAGTGTTTTGACTACTAACCGGGATATATTCGCCCCGCGGCTCCTCGGCACACGAGGCTTTTATCCCCGGTCTGCCCTGACGTGCTCAGTCCGGCTCTTCTGTGACTTGAGGTGCCAAATAATTTATGACTTCTGGGAGTTTCTGTGAAGTCCAGCGGGGGGGTTTCCTTTTGGCTCTGAAACAGAGAGCGGCTTGAAATGAGTGTCGAAAGCCAAGAATCTTATCAGACCTGTATTGATCAACCTCAGCAGATATATCGTGGTCATTGTTTCTGCTATGTGGGCCGCTAGACATCTTTGTTATTGCCCCCTTATCAGCTTTCTGTCATAAGGAAACTTTCGTGGGGTTCAAGGCTTCAATAACAGACGTGTGAGAGGAAAAACCTTAAATCTCTGAACCAAGAAGTCGCTCATCAAAGGCTGCATCCTCATCTGAGTCCCACTAAAGAGACGATGATCAGGCTGAGCATCTAAGCAGGGAGAGTATTGATATCCTCTGGTCCATCCCCGGAGGCAGGCTTTAATATTCAACACTCGTTTGTCAGGAAGAATCAGCCGCACGCATTTCCGTGAATGAAGTTTAGTCGTGTTGAACTGGGCTTCATCAGACACCACGTTACCTTCAGTACGAGGCAGAAGGAATAATGGATCTCAAGATGGCAGTCAAGAAGATTGATTTAGGAACAGGTAGCGCACAAAAGAGGGATTCACAGAGATTCATTTTCATTCTAACCTCTCCGGTGTCAGATTGCATAATCGACTCCTCGCTCGTTAAGCGTCTCTCCGTTGCTCCTGATAGATCGAGATTGATTATTTGATATTAAAAATGTTCGGCGGCGCGTTGAGATGTGGTTTGAAAAATAAAAGCTCGGGAGACGGATCGACAAACCCGAGAGACGGAGTGAACGGAGGCATTGTGCTCGTGAGTCTTCCAGCAGTCTGATGAGTTTGTGAACGGCTGGAGGGAAGGCGAGGTCGCGGAGACGGAGAGGATGTAATAAGACCACCAACGGGGACACGGGGACAGGTGAAGAGACGACGGATGGGACTTTGTTTCACCTCCTCAACCTCATTATGGAAATAAGCTACATTTCTGATTGCTCCACTGCATATGTATTTCTGTCCCTCCGTACATACAGGTGTGTGTGTGTGTGCAGAACCAAACCTGTAACTGCAGATGGTTGATTCTCCGATGTGTGCTTCGCCAAGATTTTATAGTTTCATGGATACAAATGAGTCACTCGCCCACAAACGAAGCAAAAAAAAAGCTACATTTTTTTAAACGTTAATGAGTCTCTTTTGGCTTTTTAAAAAACAGATATCTTCTGCATGGCAGAACAGTTCTGAGTGTCTTACTGTACTAACTAGAAAGGTGCACTCAGTAGAGTGTGTGTGTGGGGGGGGATGGAACAAGCGGGGATGGATGAAGTCGATTCGATATCGCTGTTGAGGAACGTTATATAATCTCGTAAAGCGCAACAATAAACTCAAGCTTCTCTTGTGTTGCAGCCACAGACTGTTTATAAGAAGTGGACGGAGTCGTTTTGACCTGTTGGTTTGCTGATGTTTTGAAGCATCGAGTTCGGTTATTTTGCCGTCGCCATCTTTTTGTTTTTTGGAGCCGATCATCGGACGTTACGATATTTGGATGCTCTGGTAGTGGCAGCGACCTGTCAGTCACAGTAAGGCCTGCCCTAAAGATGCACAGTCTTTAAATGTCTTGTTTTGGCCGACCAACAGTCCAAAACCCAAATGTGTTTCATTTAAAATGATGTAAAACAAAGAACAGCAGCCAAGGCTAACATTTGAGAAGCTGGAAGCCAAAGATATTTGGAAATTTCCTGTTGATCTACCAATCGATTACTCGGCTACCTTCAACAGGAAGTCAACTTTAGTTGATTGTAATGCAGCTACTTTACATGTAAAGCGTCTCATAATGTCGTAGTAGCTTCCTAACATAAGCAGGAAAATGTTCTGGCAGATTTTGAACACATCAAACACACTTCTTTGGATTTGAAGAGCTTTTAGGCGCAGCCACTTTCTCCTTCCTTTCTCCCGTTAACCTTTGACTCCGTCCTCACCAGTTGGCCGGCTCGTCGTCGGGGTTAAGAGTCACGACCCTCCGACGTCCCCCGGTCATCGTCCTCCCCGTCCTCCGCGGTAGCTTTGTCTCCCGGATAATACTGGTACAAGTGTTCCCTTGTAGAACAGGAGTCATAAACCCAGAGGTTTCTGAGGTTCCCTTTGTTAACGGAACGGAGGATCAACATCAGTAATGCTGTGTCGGTGCTTTTCTACCAGACGCTCTGAGGGGGAGCTCAGTGCTGTGCTTAGTCTCAGTGCTTTGGGGTTTTTATGGTCGATATATTTGTTAAAAATATGAAGTAAGTGAATGATAAAGGTGTTCTAGGCAAGTTTATTGATAAAGGACGTTTCAGCAGCAAGGCAAGAATTTAAGAGTGAAGAGAAATATAAACAAGTAACAAACACAAGCAAACTCAATCCCACATTCACCTCACTAGAGCACCAAATGTGTATTAATCCGCCGCTGAAAATAGTCCCCGACACATGCACTATATCCTATATATGTTACATCATCAGTAGGAACCAATGGGGTTTGTTGGAAATAAGAAAAAAACAAATAACTGAACTGCATCAGAAAGTTAAAATCAATCTAAATAACACAAAGTCAAACCAGAAAGTCATTTTACAATGACAACATGATTCAGCTGACGGATTATAAATCACAATAATGCAGAACTCAGAAGGTTAAGCTGCTGTATCAACATCCACGTGTGGACTGAGCATCTCCTCCGCGCAGTTTATTCCGTGTTGCTGTGTTTATTCCGTCTTCCTGCTCGTTTCCCAACATCGCTTCTTCATCTTGGGTTTTTGTGGCGTTCGCTCCTTCTGGAGAGGGTCCGGCCCTCTCGCGGCACATGAGGAAGAGGGAAAGCCCCCGCGCTCTCTGGGGAACACTGCAGCAGTTGATTCAGGATGCAGGAAGCCGTTTGAAATGAGCAGAGTTCCTTTTTAAAGTACTCGTTAATTGCTGAGATCTGGCAACATGGAAACATCACTTAAAAGCAGTCCGATAGCGAGAGCTTCACTCTCCACTGTAATCTGTAATGTTTGATGTTGAATGGTGTGCATGAACTTCAGGCGCTCAAAATGCTAGCGTATAATAACGCTAACATTAGTTTAAAATGATAAATTGTTAATATTAACTCCCATTAGGTAATTGTCTCGGCGTATTTTCGTGATGAAACCATATAATCATGTACGTAACGCAACTAAAATGTCCTTGACACCAATAACGAGTTTTTATTTGTCCGATTTTAATTTTTTTTTTAGCTACATTCAAACATACAATCCTTTGTTTTTTAGTTTTGAGTGTTCTGTTGTAAAATGCAGGTTGCATTTACAGGTGTGGTCCAGGTCTGCCGCTGTATGTGTTTACTCCTCTGAGGATTTGTGCTGTAAGGTGCACAAGAGTCGTATCACGTACATATTTCTCTCTTTTCCATTTTGAAGCTCCGAACCTCTGCTGACTTATTCCGGCCTTCTTGCTCAGACTTTCTTTATTACAGGATTTGCTATTTTTCTCTCTCTGTGGACTTCATCATGCATAAAAGCACAAACCGCAGAATCGGATGTATTTTAAAAATGCCCACCATACTGTGCGGTGAGCCGCATCAGTGTGGTTCAGGAATGAAGGTTCGCTGACACGCTTCTTATTACTACTTCAACAGTTCTGCTTTCATGTATTCAGAGAGAATCGTTTTTGTACGTAGAAATCATTGTTTCTCCGCCTCAGGATACGACTTGGGTTCATTTTAATGTCGGCAACACAAAGACATTGGCATGCAACTGTTTGCCAGTGGCTAACACGGGAGGGATGGTCAGTGGCATGTTGATTTGTGTCGTCATCAAAGAAAAGAAGCTCTTCCAGGAGGTTGCCATTGATCTGGAGTGGGTTGCTCGTGATCTGCTCCGTGGAAACTAATCAAACTGGGCTTCTTATTGATTCTTTTGGTCTCTTTCTTTAAAGAGTACGCCAAGAACGTATTCATTATGCATCCAGAGACCAAAGAGATGCGTGTCCTCTGTAGATTGTTGGTTGCAGTGATCCATGATAACGATGTAAGAGTTTTATCATGAGTCACAGGAGGTTAATTATAGACATTAAAAACATAATGTTTGTGTGTTGTTATTGCCTGTAGATTCAGAACGTATCTAATATTGTGTTAAACATGGAGATGCTGCATTTAGCTGCTTCACAGACCTAAAACAAACTTCCAGAAGAACTATTGTCTATTTATTATTCAGGTTTTATCTCTTACATTTGTAGCTATAGGGATGCAGTGTCACGACGGCTAACCCGGTAGCGCGACGGCTAACCCGGTAGCGCGACGGCTAACCCGGTAGCGCGACGGCTAACCCGGTAGCGCGACGGCTAACCCGGTAGCGCGCCGGCTAACCCGGTAGCGCGCCGGCTAACCCGGTAGCGCGCCGGCTAACCCGGTAGCGCGACGGCTAACCCGGTAGCGCGCCGGCTAACCCGGTAGCGCGCCGGCTAACCCGGTAGCGCGCCGGCTAACCCGGTAGCGCGACGGCTAACCCGGTAGCGCGACGGCGAACCCGGTAGCGCGCCGGCTAACCCGGTAGCGCGACGGCTAACCCGGTAGCGCGACGGCTAACCCGGTAGCGCGACGGCTAACCCGGTAGCACGACGGCTAACCCGGTAGCACAAAGAACGATAGCGGTTTCTAATTGAAATCCCAAAATGTACTTTAGTTGTGCGATTGTCGCATGTCACTGTGTTGTTAATTTATTCGTAGTAGTCTGGAACACCTTTGAAACCATTTAGAGCAGGGGTGTCAAACTCATTTTCACTCTGGGGCCACATCAGCATCACGGTCGCCCTCAAAGGGCCGGTTGTAAATGTAAGACGGTGTAAATGTAACTACGGTACTCCTAACATAGTTAGTTTAGTTTCCCGGGATATCTGTGACTTCCACAACACGTACTTCCAGTTGTGTGATTTCTCCTCCGCCATTGTTTCCTGTTGCTGGTGCAAAATGCATTCTGGGATATTTGGCTGTCCCAAGTACAGACAAGTCACCTCCGATGCATCCCGGGTAAAATGGGCAGAGCGAGCCACATCCGGGCATTAGGGCCGTGCTTGGCTCGATGTGAACTTTGAATTGGAACAGTACTTGGGCTGAGACTGATGACGTTTCAGTACAGAGAAGTACGCATGTTGAGAAACTTGTTGGAAATCCTCTTTATGGGCTGTTGCATCTCCTGTCCACCTGTTGTGATAGTTTTAATGTCGGCACACAGACAACATGCCATCTCATCACTTAAAAAAAATAAAATAAAAAAATAAAATAAAAAAAAAATGTTTTTTTTTTTTTTTGCTGGCAGATTCGCGGGCCACATAAAATGACGTGGCGGGCCGGATCCGGCCCGCGGGCCGTATGTTTGACACCCCTGATTTAGAGCAACAAGAAATCATTTTTCATAATCTTGCACACAGTTGCCACCTTTGGCTTCTTTCATTCGCGTTGGCCGAGCTGTATGTTCTCTTGATCCTGCGATGATGTGAATGTCACAGCTTCTTTCATTGCCAGACCACATAAAGCAGAGTGAAATATCTTTTGGATAATGAGGTGAATCTGGTGTAGGCACCATGTAGCTGAGTGTTTACAGGAAATGCTCTCCGTGTCCCTGATCTGTCTTGTTATTGTGTCAAACTGTGTTTACTGACATCAGAGAACCTTGTGAACCCTCCGCTAACCTTCAAGGATACATTAAGATCGGAACAAAACACTTCATGTCAGAAAGATTAAATGTTTAGAGAAGTCACTAAATTCCAACATCTGAGAGGGTGTCAAAGAGTACACAGAATATGTCTAATTTAAATGATTAGATTGGATTTAAAGATTGTTTTTCCTTCAGATTTGGTTTCAGGGTTGAAAGATGGAACTCAGCTGACTTTCATTTACTTTCTTCAAGTTCACCCCTCGGTGAACCTCCACTGAACAGTCCAGTACTGCTCATGGACTGTAGATCAATGTTGTGGTATTTAGAGCAGCGGTTTTGTAAACTGTAGCTTTCTTATAAGACAAATCCAGGACTTTCTTATTCGAATTAATAACATAGCAAAGACTGAATAAATGTTATTAACAATTAATGAATAATTGTTCCTTTTAATGCCAGACACTCATAATATTATACGGTGACTGTTTTTCTGTGTTTTTTGAGTGACCATTACAAAAAATGTGCTTCGTAATAGACCACAAAGTTCTATCCGTGCGTTTTTGATTCTCCCGACGAGACAAATTGTGTGAATCACTGCAGACGGTCAGCAGAAAGCATCTATTTATACGTTTCTCATTTCCTGTGTGAATGCCTACAGATGTTTGTGTCAGTAACTTATCTGATTCACAGTCGTACAATGATGTTTTATCTGTATGTGTGTGTTTCGTGGGCTCTGGCTTTGGTTTGGCAGTGTCAAAAGCTACAGTCTATAAAAGGGATAGACATTTAAGTTGTATTAAGGTAAGAGATCTTCTTTATTGATCTCCAGTAAAAAAATATTTGGTAAGTAAAATGAGTATAAAGAGAAGAAACATGAGAATAGAATTAGAAACTATACAAAATCAATTTAACTCATAATTACAAGACAAACATTACCGAAAGAAAAATCTAAGTACAACTAAAGTATTTGGTGTTTCTACTGTGGTAACTGCTACTGAAACCACAAATATAACATTTTCTGCCCTTAAATTCTGGTTAACTTAAATGCCAAGAATGAGTTTTTTGAACATCTCCCCACACAGAACGACAGTAGTGTTTATAATCTCAAACCCAAATCAATGTTACACATAAAACTGAGCTGAATCCATCATATCAGATGTGGAAAACAGGAATTGTGTTGGATTTCCCTTTTCATTTCTACTTTCCCACTCGCCCCTCTAAGCATAAACTTGTTAGACATTTTCAGCATGATAGAAAATCAATAGCACCTTCTGGAAAGTTCCTGACGAGGGTAATTACGTTTGCTTCCTGCCCAAACACTTCATGTGAACACGAGACCTTATGACTGATACGCCAGTAAAGGTTGTGAGGGTGCATTATGTTCTTAACACGGCACCAGTAATCTTCGTGCACTCGTGTGTCAGACCTTCATCGTTGGACGTCCAAACGCACAATCGCTCATCTATCTGTGTGACTGAACACATTGTCCTGTGAAAAGGAGGACCACCAGAGTATGGTTGCTAGCTGATGGGAACCAATATTAGTAATATTGAGTTTAGCCAGCTCTATAATTCAAGACTGTATTAAAGGTTTGAGCTGTGTTTGTGGCCTCTTCCTGTCTGAAGATGTAAAGCAGTCCAGCAGACAACAATGGACTTGGGCCAAAAAGGATTTATTACACTGAAAACCTTTTTCTTTTAAAATGTAATTAAACTATGGCTGCAACTAATTATTATATTTATTATGGAGTAAAAAGTAAATGTCAGAAAATAGTGATCAGAGTTTCTCAGATTCTGAGGTGATGTCTTCAAATTTGGTTTACCAAAATCTAAATCAACGAAAAGCAGCAAATCACCATGTTGGAGCAGCCTGTTGGCAACATTGTTTCGCCATTCATCTAGTCGATTAACCTATTAGCAACATTCTTTCTCCACTTCTCTAATAGTTTTGCCTATAAGCAACATTTCCTCATTTCTCCAATAGTTTAGCCGATTAGTAACATTATTTTGCCATTTCTCTAATAGTGTAGCCTATTTTAACAACATTCTTTTGCCATTTCTCTCGTACTTTAACCTATTAGCAACATTTTCTCTCCATTTCTCTCGTAGTTGAGCCTATCTCAACGCTCTGATGCAGCAGCCGTGATGCTTCAGTTGGCAGAAGGCTAAGCTCAACTATCTGAAAGATCACAATAAACACCCCAGCTTCAGTTAACGAGAATATTACTGCCACATTTCCAGGCTTTGTTGCAAATTACTTGCAATGTTCTCATGCGATGTTCCTAGCCATACCTACGAAGAATGAATGCACTGTAATGGTGCATTCATTCCTATCAATGACATTGAAAAGTAATGAGTTACATTGCACATAATACATTGATATGCAACAGTATGTAACTAGTGCAAAATAACAGGTGTTGCTGGAGCTCTGGAGTAAGATGTCGTACGAACCGTTGTATTTGGGTACGTTGTCAGACAACTGAAAGGTGAGGAAGGAAGTTGGAGTGTCAGATTATGCAGAGTTTGAGCGTCAGAACTGTCACATTACATGACGGCACGTCTGGCAGTGTTTTTGTCATGAAATCACAGTTTTGCATTCTGGCACTGGAAGAGTGGTGAACCAGAAAGAATTTGGCTTCAAGCTGTGTGTGTGTGTGTGTGTGTGTAGTCTGGTTTTTGCTGAACCAGGATGAGCTGCTGCTCTTCAAAGGCCTTCCATAAAACCTCTGGATCTCAATCGGATGCTGTTCAGACTCCACATTGTAATTACGTCCCAACACATTTCTGTCTGCATGCTCCTACAAAGGAGTGTGTGTGTGTGTGTGTGTGTGTGTGTGTGTGTGTGTGTGTGTGTGTGTGTGTGTGTGTGTGTGTGTGTGTGTGTGTGTGTGTGTGTGTGTGTGTGTGTGTGTGTGTGTGTGTGTGTGTGTGTGTGTGTGTGTGTGTGTGTGTGTGTGTGTGTGTGTGTGTGTGTGTGTGTGTGTGTGTGTTGGGGGCTGGAGTGTGGTAGTTTCCTGTTGTGTGCAGTTGATGTCTCTTTGGGAGGTTTAAGCTGCGTGTTACATCACGTGAACAGTGTTTGGGCTGTTGTTTGCGTGTGATGTTGGTATGATATTTACACAGACCTGTGTGTGTGTGTGTGTGTGTGTGCTGCTTATCTTTTCCATGCTCTTCTCACCAAGTTTCTTTAGTCTAAATTGGATGTGAAAGGAAATCCCATGTCTGCAAGGCTTCCACTGCAGGCACAGACCTGTGTGTGTGTGTGTGTGAAGCCTTTACATGCCACAGTGGATTAACCACAGAGTCTTAGCTGTAACACTGAGGCTGTGAAGGAGAGATTTTCAGAGAAACACAAGAGGGCAGGGACCAGATAGACCCCGTTTCAAACGAGAAGTTAACGTAGATTTATTTGTCGTAACTTGTGTAATTGAGTAACGGCACGTCCGTGGTTATTTCAACCCAAACGACGATCTTTTATTGAACCTAACTAAATATTTAACCTTCTTTTATTGAACCCAACTAAGTTGTTTCCTGTGAAGACAGAGGTTTATTTTGAAAGGACCGTAAACATGTATCGAGCGGAAATTGACACGTGTTGCTGGACGCACATCTTTGTGAGATATTATACGAACCATTGTACGAAGATACGTTGCTTCATCACATTTGGTTATTTACATTTGGTTATTTTGGAACTTCTAAACAACAAAGACTCAAAACGGTAAAGAGCAATGATTTCAAGTGTTGCAGGTTTATAATAAACCAATATAATGATTAAATCTGTATTTTAGAGTATATTAAAAGAGAAAAAGACTCAACTTATCCAGCTGGATTTGCTCATCTTTCATTTAAAACAGCTGACAAAACAAAATGTTCATCACGTAACCAGAGTTCCTTCACATCTTGGGTTTGTTGCTCTGCCTCCTCCATGTCTGCCCAGATCAATGTATGTTATATGTGTTTGGCACCTTACTTTATTTAAAGACGTGAAATAACTACATAATCAACTGTTTTTCTTGTATCAAATTTGTTCTTTCTGGTGGAGAAATCTGACAGTTTCCAAAACCGCTGCCATGATTTTATACTTCTAAAATGTCGAAGCGCAGAGCAGTGACAGCTTGAGGAGAAAATATTCATCCAAGTTTGTGCCAAGAGTTCAATGCTGACATTTGAGTGCAAAAAGAAACCGTCCATCATCCATCGCACAGCTTACTTGAAAAGGACGTCGGTCACTTGCTGTGCTTATGGAGAGTCTTGCCAAACCTCAATGAAATAAGAAGTTAAATTTGCGGCCTGGCAGTGGAAGGCAGCTCATCGTGCATGCTTTATCAACATGTTGCATTAGAATCAGCGACTGTATGTAAGAAGTGGACGTAGTCGTCGTGACGTCGCCCGTTGGTTTGTGGACGTTTTGAAGACTCGAATTTGACGTCTTGGTCGTCGCCGTCTTGACTTTTTGCAACCAGTGAACAGGAAGTGACCATATATGGACTGAGGAGCGACATAGTGACACCGTATACGTCTCTGGTAGCGACCTGTCAATCAGCGTGTAGCCCCGCCCTAAAGCATCCCCTGCTTTATGGTCTGTGTGACTCTAAATGGACCATAATGTACTAAATGAACATCATGCTGTATTGAAGAAGACTTGAAACTAGAGATTGAGACATAAACTCATGTTTACAATGTTTACTGAGGGAATAAATCAAGAGAGAAGTAGAGTCATTTTCTCACAGACTTCTATACAACCAGAGGAGTCGCCCCCTGGTGGTCACTAGAGAGAATGCAGCTGTAAGACACTTCTGTATTGGCTTCACTTTTCGGAACCGGAGGTTACCGCCCTGATGAGATCGCATTAAAAACGTGATGTAATGCTCAGGTCAATATGGAGAGCTGTTGACACTGACTGACTACTATCAGGCTCAAGTCTGTCAACAGATACCAAGTCGAACCAGTTTAGTGACGACACAGCTGGCTATGCAACAGTATCATCCACCTTCAAACACCAGCTAAGCACCCAGTGCTGTTTCACAGTGTTTCATCACTAATTGCACCCTGTGACGCGTCCCTTACCTCAACCTGGCAGCCGCTCGCCGCCTCCAACTGTTCAATGAGGCGGCGACTCCATGCGAGTCATTAAAACGGGAGAAGGAAGCTCTGCTGCACAGCTTTCAGCTCACTGTGCCTCTCTGCTCTCATAGCTGGCATTTCTCAGATAAGAAGCAGCCAGCAAAAGTGATTTACAAGGCTCCTCTCCTCCCTCTGTATCAGAGTGTGTGTGTGTGTGTGTGTGTGTGTGTGTGTGTGTGTGTGTGTGTGTTTTAAAGGACTCAAAGTCTAATAAACTAGCATGAAATACTCCGCCAGCAGAAAACACATCAACCTGCAAATCACATCACAGCGTTCGGCGCTCGTTCTCCATCTGTCATACAGCGGAGGTGAACGTGTGTGTGAGTGCGTTTACAGTATTCACAACATGTTGAAGCTAAATCTTTTTCCCTTAATCATCCTCTTGCTGTTTTTTTGTTTTCCTCGCCCGGGGTGCGTGTCATGTTTCTTCTCTGGTGTTCCTGTAGCCGTACACGTTTACTTCACTCCCATTTCTGAACACTCTTGGTACTTCTCTTCTCAGCAGCGTCGTCATTTGATACACGCATCGATATCACAGACGAGGGCGATTCTAAGAATGCAGGCGTTCACTCCTTCTTTTATTGGATTTCCAGCCACCGGGGCTTTTCTGAACTCCAGTGTTCTTCAGAGTAACTCGATACCGAGCTGGAGAGTCTCCATTTCACTGAGCTCTTCTGGGTGAAACGCTCAACTCTGACCACCCCCCCCCCCCCCCCCCCCCCCCCAGCAGTGATGTCATAGTGCACTGGCCACACCCTGAGTGCTCTTCTACATCACAAAGCCCCGCCCCTTCCAGTGGACCACCATGGGACTTTATTTCTGAAAAAATATGTACTGTAGTCAACGGCGAGATACAAATAACTTCTTAAATTCTATTTGAATTGTGCCATAAATTACACATGTTGGTAATCAAGTCAAAAGATTTCGTCCTATAACTGTTGACATAGAAGAATGTAGTTAGAAAGTCATGAAAGTGACGTCTGTGTCCGAAACTACGATGCCGGTGTCTTTCGTTTCTCGGCTCATAAAAATCGTCGCTGGTGAGATAACGTTACATTTCGAACTAAGTTAGCGAGCTGGCAAGCTAGGCTAACACCCGTGTTGGTGTTGGTGACGTTCATCATGTGAGAAGAGAGATGTAGTTCACCGATAGCTTTCATGCTAAACAAAATGCTACCATGACAAAATGTGACTTTCTTTTATATTGACAAACATCGTATGGCACAAAAATAAAACATGATCAAAAAATATTCATCTTATACCTTTTGACTACATTTTTACCCCAAAAACATCCTTTGGGGAACATTGGAAGCGGCGTGACTTTGCCTCTCTATTAATGATTTTCTAGGACGGGTTCACCCTAATAGACCGCGTTTCTTTTAGTAAACCTGATGGTGTATTTCTGTAGGTGGAAGCAAAATAATTCTCTGGAGTCATTTTCTCATAGGCTTCAATACAAACAGGAGTCGCCCCCTGGTGGACACTAGAGAGAATGCAGCTTTAACACATGAAGCTTTGACGTCACTTTTCAGAAGCTGCATCTTGCCAAAGTTCTTCATTTTTACTATTTGCTGTTGCCTTTTGAATTTATAGAATATTGAATGACGCTTGACGCAAATTGGTACTACATTATCGGAACGCTGATTAAGATGACCGTACCACAAACACCGTTAAATCAGTTCTAATCTATGGTAACCGTGGTAATCTGAGGTTGATCCTCCTGCCAGACCGGGAGTTGAGTGTTCTGTGTCACGGCTTATTGGCAGCGTAGGTGGTTGATTAGTCTGGTCCAGATTACATGGACCACTGCAGTCTGTTTAGGCTGAGTCATTGAAAAAAGTTGAACGCTCAGTGTTTCCTCCATTAAGTGTAATGTGTGTGTGTGTGTGTGTGTGTGGGGGGGGGGGGGGGTCGCCTCCTCTAAAGTTCTCTTCCACTCACCTCAGTTTTTCGCTGTTTCTCTGCATAATTAACCTTCCTTCAAAAGGCAGTTTGTAGCTCATGACTTTAGGGTTATTTTGTTCGCTATAATTGACCGCTCGGGCTGATGAAACGCTTCTAAAACCTCGAGGGAGGACCCTCGGATTGAAGCTAAAGCTAACGTCCTGAGAATTTCACCCAGCAGCAGCTGTGACGTGTTTTTAAACAGGTTTCATCAGCCCCGAGTGTGTCGCTGTTGAAAAAGACCTTTGTGCAGTTTGAAGATTTACATTTAGGGAAATTGCTGAATGTCCTCCTGTTACGATGAAGTTTAAATACATTTTAATTCATTACTTTATTTCCATGAAATCAGAATAAATCCAAATGTAACCAAACCGCTAAATAACAAATGTAACGTTTGTGTTTTGTGTAGGAGAGGAGACGAGGTGCATGTCATCAGAAGTCAACGGGCCTGAGCACTGAACAGGTAAGGGAGCAATCATCACCTCTACTCTACTCGCCTCCACTCTACTCCACTCTACTCCACTCTACTCCACTCTACTCCACTCTACTCCACTCTACTCCACTCTACTCCACTCTACTCGCCTCTACTCGCCTCTACTCGCCTCTACTCGCCTCTACTCGCCTCTACTCTTCTCTACTCGCCTCTACTCTACTCTTCTCTACTCGCCTCTACTCTACTCTACTCTTCTCTACTCGCCTCTACTCTTCTCTACTCTACTCGCCTCCACTCTACTCCACTCTACTCCACTCTACTCCACTCTACTCCACTCTACTCCACTCTACTCCACTCTACTCCACTCTACTCCACTCTACTCGCCTCTACTCGCCTCTACTCTTCTCTACTCGCCTCTACTCTACTCTTCTCTACTCGCCTCTACTCTACTCTACTCTTCTCTACTCGCCTCTACTCTTCTCTACTCTACTCGCCTCTACTCTTCTCTACTCATCTTACGTTTTGAATCAGCTTTCAATGGCTGAGAACCTTTGATTTTGGAAACCCTTCCCTGGCATCAGACTCACTATTTGCCCGATAGGTGGCATAATAAAGACGCGTTTCTATTGTTTCATCCGTCCAACGACTTTCCCTCGTCGTTTTCTGTTGTGTAGTAAGTATTTCAGCCTCATGGGGCAGTTGGCATGACGTGTTGTTTTGTTGTTGGTCCTCGGCTCATACAAAGGTCTCCGGCTTTTCTTTCTACAGTCGTATAAAATTCACATAAAACCGGTTCATTAAACTGGAGTTGCTGTGTCAGCACATAGCGTTGCAGAGCAGTTACCTAATTATTTGGCCTTTTATAACACACATAAACACATGTTATTTCTCTAGTGTGTGTGTGTGTGTGTGTGTGTGTGTGTGTGTGTGTGTGTGTGTGTGTGTGTGTAAACACATGGGAGGCTGATGAAGAGGAAACAGGAAAGCATGTCTGATAAAATCACTGACACAGGAAGTAGTTCAGCTGTTTTAGACAAACAGTCTGGTACAATCACAGGCTGGATATTAACAATTAACACTGTATGTTTAACGACGTTATGGTGTCTGCTGTTTCCTACATGAAGTGTTATCTAGTTGGACGGGAAAGTCTCCACTCAGCTGGTTTACTTTGAGCTAGAAGAGTTCCTGTTTGGGCTCAAAATCGAACCGCAATATCTTTTTTGACAGCAACCAAAAGTACCGAAAAGCATGACTTCATGTCCGGTTCATTTTGTAATCTTGTTTATCACGGTGCAACGCGACATCGATCTGGATCAACATGTCGATTCAGCCGTCCAATAGCATCGATGCAAAGTTTAACATGCAACTTTATTTTGAAATTCACACCATTTCTTCCTGCAGAGCCCAAACATAACATTGTCAAAAATCATATTTGAGTTGCTTTCTGTCACTGTATTTAAATGTGACTGACATGGCGCACGATATTGATCGCGAGCCTGTCAATTGAGTTCAATCAAAATCATATTGTGCCGGACATTATGAGCAATATCAGCAATTTTGCATTGCATTTATTTTGGCAAATTTTGGTTTGGATGTTTGGGCTCAATTAAGAATGCTGTGCGACGGTTTCAATGGAAATTTGTTGTTATTTGTGACATTCCATAGAGTACTTCACTACGTCATTAGTAGCCGTACTACTTCTTCTCGTATGACTAAGCGCACTGAAATAACACAATTTGAAATGTTGTTTTCCATCCAACCCACTTCTACTGTATGCATCTTCATATCTACTTTCTTTATTCGAATGAGGAACAAGTTTTGAGAAAACTTCTCAAACCTTTAGTGTAACACACACACACACACACACTTTCCTGTGGGAGCTGTGCAGGAAAGCTGTGGTGTGATTGTTGCAGCAGGAGGTTCGGTGTCTTTACTTCTGTGGGTGTTTGTGGCGTCTCAGAGGGAGCTGCAGCTGTGAAGGCTGGCTCCAGAAAACCGAGCGCTCCACTCGCACACTGGAGAAGACTGCGAGTCGTCAGCACTTCCTCTCCTGCTCCACAAAAGTCTCGTCTCTAAAGGCTCACGTGCAGATTGAGTGTTGCAGCTTCAGGTTGTCATTCTGTGAACATGCACCGCTGTGGACGGTTATTTGGTCCAGCAGACCGAGAAGACGTGCACTGAATTATTGCGCGTTTATAAGGACGACTGCACTCAACTCAAGAGCTCCTCACCATCGTTGGTTTCCTCCGGCTGGATCCTCACTCCTTCCCCACGTTGGTCGTGATTTGTAGAGAATACATTCGATTGTTGAGCTGTTGTCACACAGCCTGGATTGTGGATGAAAGATGACAAACAAATAGAACGATCTTCAAACTCAAGTCAAACATGCTCCAAGCACTGAGGTCCAGCACAAGTATCTTCACATGTGAAAGCTCCGTTCTGCCTTTATTCTACCACTTCATGTTCTCACAGCCCTCAATTAACCAAAAAGCATTCCCCATTTCTCTGCGCTCCAGCCCTTCCCTGCAGTGATTGTGTGTCGGTACGACGATTGGAGGGTCTGCGTTTCAGAATGGGTGAAAGTGACGCGTGTGTAGCAGAGATGGATGAAAGAGATCGTTAAACCGACAGAAGTGAGTGAAATCTAAAGGTTTCCTGTCGAGTGGCAGGAAATTAAAGCAAATCGGTTCAAAATGACTTCGACGGCGGTCCAACGAAAGAGAAAAATGTGATAAAACGTCTGAAAAGCGTTCTGTAAATCCCGCTGCAGCGTTCTGTGAGCGTTCTGTATCCACTCGTGTGCACACGGGAATCAAAACTACTGTCTGTTGATAAATTATTGCGAAACAAAGCGCTTCTGGACTGGAAGGAATCTTTTCTGCACATCCTTAAAGCCGTTCGTTGGAAAACGTTTTCTGGATTCATAAAGAAAGACGAAGACTCTCCTATTCCTTTACGTCATTATGTCAATTATTAGTTATGATTACGCTGCACTCATCAAAACAATCACAGAAGTCCGTTAATAAAGACTGAAAGAGATGCAACACTGTAAAATAAATAATGTGTTTCTGGACTTTCTGAAGATAACAAACGCTAGTTTTGAAATTTACTTTTTGCTCCAAAATAAGTCCTTTAACTTTGAAGTCTTTTCTTTTGTAAAACATAAAATACTGCCATGACAACGTCACGTTTAGTTAGCATGTTGCAGCTCTTCATTGTGACATGTTGAATACGAGTTTCGGTGGCAGAAGAACACGTCACACAACATGTCTGCAACACGTTCCATCACAGAGATCAAGCAAACGGCATAAAGACGCACAGTGTTGGTAGATTCAGGGATGGAGACACGGAACATCTTGTATTTAGGCCAAACTGCTGCTGTGTTGAGCGTGTTATCATAACTGACAGAATCTACACGGTCATAAGTCTTTGTAAATATCGTGTTGCAGTCATGAATTTAAGTTGTTGCTTGCGGAGCTGTACATAAATGATATGATTTGTTTTCACATTACCAGAGAAGTTTCTACAAAATATTTAAAATCAACGGAGCTTCACATTACATCTCAGATTCTATTGCAGTTTGATGCACAGTGCAAACTCCTCATTACACCTTGATATGGATACCGGACACGGCTTGAATATTCCATCGTGTTATACAATATTCAACGTCTCATTGAATATTGTATGAAGCGTGGGCATTTGAATTCAGACACACTGGAGGTGACGGACAAAAATAAAAACGTCAAGAATTAGACAAAGCAGGAGGATGAGGAAGAGAGAGAGGATGAGGAAGAGAGAGAGGATGAGGAAGAGAGAGAGGATGAGGAAGAGAGAGAGGATGAGGAAGAGAGAGAGGATGAGGAAGAGAGAGAGGATGAGGAAGAGAGAGAGGATGAGGAAGAGAGAGAGGATGAGGAAGAGAGAGAGGATGAGGAAGAGAGAGAGGATGAGGAAGAGAGAGAGGATGAGGAAGAGAGAGAGGATGAGGAAGAGAGAGAGGATGAGGAAGAGAGAGAGGATGAGGAAGAGAGAGAGGATGAGGAAGAGAGAGAGGATGAGGAAGAGAGAGAGGATGAGGAAGAGAGAGAGGATGAGGAAGAGAGAGGATGAGGAAGAGAGAGGATGAGGAAGAGAGAGAGGATGAGGAAGAGAGAGAGGATGAGGAAGAGAGAGAGGACGAGGAAGAGAGAGAGGACGAGGAAGAGAGAGAGGACGAGGAAGAGAGAGAGGACGAGGAAGAGAGAGAGAGGACGAGGAAGAGAGAGAGGATGAGGAAGAGAGAGAGAGGACGAGGAAGAGCGAGAGGACGAGGAAGAGCGAGAGGACGAGGAAGAGCGAGAGAAGGATGAGAGGATGAGGAAGAGCGAGAGAGAGAAGGATGAGGAAGAGCGAGAGAGAGAAGGATGAGGAAGAGGGAGAGAGAAGGATGAGCGAGAGAGAGGATGAAGAGGTAATAATACAACGTGTGCAATGTGTGTATATATACACAGACTCTTCTAATTAGTGGAATATATCCATTACTCTCAGTTTTAATGAAAACCCCCATAAATGTGCTGATGCACTTCTTCAACTGGTGCTGAAATATCGATCTGTCGATCTGTCGTGATCCGTGTCTCGTATCTCGCCTCCTTCGTGACATCCCAGCGCTGACTTGCAGCGTGAGACGGGAGAATCGGTGGCATTGAACATGGTTGAATGCGGTGCTGATGAAAGCTCACGCTGATAATAGCTTTTCCATTATGTCCTCGGCCGGCTTAACGTTTCATGTTTTACTGTTGCAGACTTCTGATTCTCGCTGCTTTGGGTTTGTGCCAGAGAGTCTTTTCACTGGAGTTGTTCCATTCTGTGTTTTTAGGAATATATTATTCTTTGTGTTTCGCATTTCTGCTCGATTAAGCTTCGTGGAGAAGACCCGGGGTGGGAGTGAGAGGTGTGAGGGATTGTGGTCGCCCTTTAAGAAATAAGATGTCTGAGATTAAGAGAAATCAAACGGAAGCAGCTGGAAATTCAAATGATTAATCCAGATAATAATCTCCTCCCCTCTTCTTAGTGGATTAGTCGTTGTTTTTTGGTTTTCTTCATGTTTCATAAATAACTTCCGAGACACTTATGAGCACATCTCAAGATTTAAAGTTGTTCTTTGATGTGATTCTTTGTGGAGGAACTCAGTTTTACAGGTCTGTTGATTAAATCCACTAATTGATTAGTGGACTAAATCATTTTGAGTGTTCTACGAATAATTCCTTTGGTTGAAGACGGCACGAGGGGGTAGAAAAGGGAGGTAACGGAAGTTTCACATCTTTGATTGTGTATCTTTAGATTTGTGGGCCCTCTGTATTTAACCTCTCCAAACGTTCCTCCTCCGACCTCGGGTTTAGTTTCCACAGAGCCGGTCCGGCTCGTGGCCTTGATCAGAGATCACAGATCCAACATGTCCTGTCAGATTGTTTAAACACACCAGTGCAGCTCTGTTCAACTCCCACTCTGTTTATCTCTCCTCCTCCCGCCTCCTGGTTCTCATTCCTCATTTCATCTCCTCTCCATTCCTTAAGCCTTGAAGAGGGAGTGTTTTCATATTTGTTTGACTAATTACTTCTGCTGTAAAGCACATTAATTACATTTTGACTCCACAACAAAGAACTGGGCTGGAGAGCCAGCCTCAGTAGTTCTCTGTGTTCAGTAAGAAGGTTATCCTGGAATATCTGATCCGCTTCAACCTCCTCTGTGCTTGTTTAATGAGGTAGTTGCTCATTTAAATCACAATTCTGCACTGAGCTGTGATTACTTGCCGGTTGGCGTGTAGTGTTGCGTACTGTAATATGTCACCAGAATTACTTTGCATTGCGTACTTTTGGTTTCCTACTCAGGTTTTGGACGTACTAAAAGATCTCGCATACATTTTCAGCGTGCTAAATAGCATGCTAGCCGTGTCCGAGCCGCGCGCGTCACTCTTTAGTGTCCCCCTGGAAACAGTTTCCATTGTGATGTGAGCTTCTCTCGCTGCAGCGTTTCTTTTCCTAAATGCTTCTCGTGTGTCTTCAAATTGGTGAAAATGTTTCTTCGTCTGCTTTCGTTGCGTCTGTCTGCACGTGTTTTCTGAATTAGGTTTGAGCCCTCCAGGCCACCGTACATTACACCAGTTACATAAAGAGTGCAGCTTAGGGAATGGTTTTACCCCGCATGCCTTTGGCCTCATAAACAAACTAATTAACCGTGTGTGTGCGTGTGTGCGTGTGTGTGTGTGTGTGTGTGTGTGAGAGAGATCTGATGACACAAAGCAGAAGTGGTCTGCTTTCCTTCCAGTCGAAGAGGAGAGAGAGGAGATGGAGGGATGGAGGGATGCAAACAGAGTGCTGGTGTGTTGTTTGAGAAATGGGTCAAGAGGAAGTTGAGGGTGTGTTTTTTTTAAGCGTGTCTGTGTGTGTGTGCATGTGATGTTTCACAGCTGAGACAATGTTGTTGGTCAGAATTGTGTGTGTGTGTGTGTGTGTGTGTGTGTGTGTGTGTGTGTGTGTGTGTGTGTGTGTGTGTGTGTGTGTGTGTGTGTGTGTGTGTGTGTGTGTGTGTGTGTGTGTGTGTGTGTGTGTGTGTGTGTGTGTGTTTGACGGTGCATAACTTAATTCCACAGGGAAGCCACAGCAACAGCGCCTCGGTTTCCTGTCCTAATTGCTTAAAATCCTACACAAATAAGCCGACACACACACACACACACACACACGTCCACAGTCATTTACACATTTTAAATCCCATGTTTAAAAAGGACTTGTACTTTCAGCAGTGGCATTGTTCTAACATTCATTATCTGTTTTGACAGAAGAGCTCATTTATCTTCTTCGCGGTTCTTGAACACACATTTATCATTTTAGTCTTAAAGATGATTAAAATATCGTTTTTTAGGCCTTCGTGTGCAACGTAAAGTCAATCTTAATAAAGTCAACAGTCAACTATTGTCATTTAAAGCGGACAAATTATGATAAACTCACTTTCAGTGCATCTGGTACCAACCCACAAGCTGTGAAATGAAAGAACCCGTCAGTTCTTTAGGGCTCCGCTTCTTACGTCACATGTGGACTTATTGCAATAAACTGCCCGCCATATTAATCCCGCAAGCCAATCGGAGCAGACTGAGCTTTTCAGGAGGAAATATTTTTGGGGTTTTAGACAGTTTGTCTGACAAAACAAGACAATTTAAGACGTCAACAAGAAGACTGAGAACATATCATGGCCGTTTCTTACCTACTTCTTGAGATTTTATAGACCAAAAGATGAACGGACTGAGAAACCGGTCTGCAGATTAATCAACAATGAAAATCATTGTCAGCTGCAGCACCAGTTGAGCCTGAGTAATAATAAAAGACCTTTATTATATTTCCTTCTATTCAAGCGTCCCAGACAGCGAGAACATCATGCACAACACCAGGACCCTGAAGCGTCATTCAGTCGTTATTTACGCCTCTTTTCTGCTGTTTCGTGCCAAAGAAGGCCACAAGGTTGGCTGACCTGAACACAAACCTGATCCACACGTGAGCGGCTGAAGCGTTGGTGCTCACTGATGCATTCGTCACTAAAGGTTGTTGTCAAAGCGAGGCAGCGCGAGTGTGAAACTGGCAATCGGTGTGAGGGGGAGCCGCCATGTTTCTCATTAATGAGTTCTGTGGAGAAATGCGATTTCAGCTGTTTGAAAGTGTGATGTCATCCTTCTGGCACAACCTGTGACTTCACAACAAGGTTTGCACGAACATCACACCGAGGGGAGCGGAGTGCAGATGTTTGGGGTTGGAAAGAGAAAACGTTTCACTTTTAGTTTTAATGTGTCTTAGGTACTTGTTTGGCAACAAATTGTGTGTTTTGGGGCATTTTCAAGCAAACAAAATGTCAAACAAGTGTGAATAGGGTCAAAACATGAACTCGAAGATATCAGCATGGAACTTCACCACTTCATTACTCGCATTAAGACACACGTTTTTTGTATTACAAGTTTTCACAGAACAGAACAATCCCTAAAACATTCCCTTCAAACATTATTAAATATAAACGCCCCAATTATATCCAAACGCTTCAGCTTTAAGGATGAATCTCCCGTTCACGCCTTGACTTTGTGCTCCAGTCTCTGCATTTAAACGCACACGCTGGCTCTTTGTCTCTGGACGGGGCTGCTGTTGTTCCACAGCCTCTCTTGGCACATGACACATGACTCATGGTGGGTGTGTGTGTGTGTGAGAGACAGACAGAGACGGTGGGTGTGTGTGTGTGTGTGTGAGAGACAGACAGAGACGGTGTGTGTGTGTGTGTGTGTATAGTATTTTCCTGGCGTAGAGGTGAGACGGAGAGCAGAGGGTGTTCCTGTCTCCAGTCTGGACCTGCTGAGTGTGTCCGTCCTCCGTCTGCTTCATTTCTACACAAATTCAACCAAAAATCTGCATTTATTCTACTATAAATCATGTTAATAATATGTGGAAAGTCACTTTGCAGTCACAATATTTGTCAAAAGTGTTTTCAAAAGTGATTTCTTCAAATCTAAATAACATGCACACCCGGCCTTTTCGCCTTTTTCTTGCCATTTACGGATTCACGGCCAGTTTGTTGAATCTCATTGAAGAGAAGCAGAGTGGAAATAAGAGTCAGTGAAGCTGAGAGAAGAATGCACAATAAGCCTCCGAAGATGGAGTGAAAGCTGATGTAAATCTGAGAATCCTCGCGTTGTTTTAGCTCTCCTCGTCTTAACTTTAAGTAGTGTGGAGGTTTGGACTGAACAAACATTGTGAAGGTTTTTGGGCGATTCTGACGCAATATCTGACTATTTTTACAAATAAAACAATCAATTTATGGAGAAAATAATCAGCAGATGAATCTTCAATGAAACTATTCATTAGTTAATAATTCACTTCTTGTCACAGCGTAGGAAAACACATTGCTACCGCCTGATTAGTGACTTTGTCCGGCTCATTTTGTGTAAGCAGTGTAGCATTGAAGCATGGTGGGATGAGCAAGCTAACTAGCGTTAGCTACAGGAGGTGTGCTGAACGCTCTGGACAAGGACATGCTAACGTTAGCCTCTCGAGCTAACTAGCCGCTCATCCGTGTCTCTCATTAACTAATATTCATGAGTTCACGAATATTCATTAGTTCACGAATATTCATTAGTTCACTAATATTCATGAGTTCACGAATAATCATTAGTTAATGCTGCGAGCTGTGACGACACTTTACGGCCCCACTGAAGTACTTCAGTGTTTTTACTCAAACTATTGTATATTTCCTAAAACTAACGAAGTCGTTTTGTTGCCTAAACCTAACTGAGTTGTTTCCTGACGGAGGTTTATTTTGAAAGGACTTTGCCTGAAACGAGCAGAAAGTTACTTGACTTTTGTTGGAAAACACACAAAAACTGAGGAGTAACTTTTATAATAGTGTGACGGTCACAACGGACGTTTCAAGACATTAGATATGTTATATAACATATAATATTCCTGATTTTACTTTTTTACTTCAGTAACATTTTAAAGGAAGGACTTTTACTCGTAACAAACTGGTATTAGTACTTTTACTTAACGGATCGGAGCACTTCTTCCACCACAAACACTTCAAAAGTAAATGAATCCGTTTTTAAGAAACTGTTGATTCCTCTCAACTTGAATGGAATCCCTTTGGGTAACTTAAACCACAGCTTTTCTGATTCAAGTCTTCAGTCTCATTGGGTTTTTCTTTCGTTGAATATCATGAGTGCCTCATAATCGTCCAGCGAGCGTTGCGGTCGCTCCCCAAAGCCTGCATGATGAATATTCATCGTCTTTTTACGGTTTCAAGCTACTTCCTCGTGACGGGAGGAAACATTGTGTCGACTGATGTTTCGCCATCTGGATGTTTAGATGTGGGACGTTAGATGCTCGAACATATGGACGCACCACTCGCGTGTAAAACAACAACACACACGAACACACACACACGAACACACACACACGAACACACACACACGAACACACACGAACACACACGAACACACACGAACACACACGAACACACACGAACACACACACACACGAACACACACGAACACACACACACACACACACACGAACACACGAACACACACGAACACGAACACACACGAACGAACACACAAACACACGAACACACACGAACACACACGAACACACACACACGAACACACACACACGAACACACACACACGAACACACACACACGAACACACACACACGAACACACACACACGAACACACACACACGAACACACACACACGAACACACGAACACGAACACACGAACACACACACACGAACACACGAACACACGAACACACGAACACACGAACACACACACACACGAACACACACACACACACGAACACACACACACGAACACACACACACGAACACACACGAACACACACACGAACACACACGAACACACACACACGAACACACACACACGAACACGAACACACACGAACGAGTCCGGCGCTGCTATCCAGAAGCATATGGTTCTTTGAGATAGAGTGGAGACAGACCGGGCCATTCTGTTGGATAGCACCGAGGGCCTCAACGCTGTCAGAAGTGCTGCCAAACATACTTCACCACACACACACTCACACACACACACACACACACACGGTCTCGCCTCACTAGCTGCTTTGCTTCTTGTTTCAATGCGAAGTGAAAGGCGACGTTCATTTGTGTTTGTGCAGGAGAGGAGAGGCAGTGGTGGAAAGTAACAGTACATTTGCTCAAGTGCTGTACTTTGTCATGTTGAATGTTTGTGATGAGCTGAAGGATGAAGTGTTTCCTTTGTGTGTTGAGAAAATCCTCCTTCTTCTTCAGCTCAACAAACTCTGCTCAAAAAGGCATCGTCTCAAAGCTGTTGTCTCTTTAGAGGACAGAGACAGACGGAGTAGAAGTATTTTACACATTTATATCCTTGAAGGCAGCTGTGAGCGTCTGAGCTGCTCTTTGTTCAGTGTGCGCTCAGGGTCTGTAGCTTCCTGTGTGTTCGGTTGTCTCATTATGAAGATTTCTCTCCAAATTGATTCCTTTATCTGCTCAGTGAAGACGTCCCTTTTATTCCAGAGCCTGTGAGCATGAACGTTATCGTTAGGAGAGCAGCACGGAGGCTCTCTGCTCTTATTATCACAAATGAAAATGCCTTTAGTGTAATTCATGGCCTGATGACGGGGTCTGTTTAAACTCGGGCAGAGCTCCAGTGTTGAGGTGTTATTATTAGTTGACATTGCCGTCACTGTTCTGTGACCACGAGCCTTCTGATCCACAGCAGACATTCACAACATCACCTCCAGGACATCGTGTTACTGCAGAGCACTGTATACACACGGTGTATGTATACTTCTACTTGTGACCGACTATTTACAACATGCATTGTTGTATACAACATGCATACACCAACATGCAACATACCACTGCTGAGAAGTAAAATATCTGAGTACTTCTTCTTCTACTGACCCAAACTGTTTCACAACTGAAGTGATTCTTTGTGTTTCCTTCAGGAGAGTGAGGTGGTTGATGTCATCAGAGATCAAAAGGCCTGAACGCTGAACAGGTAAGGACGAGTTTCAGTTTACTCTGACTCTTATTCTGAAATCTCCAAAAAGTTTCTGTTTTCTTTCTCTGTTTCCGTTTTTTTCTCTCGTCTAACTACTTTATCTTTCACTCGTTTCCCATATTGTTCGTATCATCTTCCGGGTTCCCATGAATGCCGTCGGCTGTTTGTTTTTGGCGGCTGCTTGTGTGGTGGGGGTGGGGGTGTTAAGGGGTTAATTGGAGGCTTCAGGCTGTTTTTAAGAAATGAATTCTTGCTGAGACCCTGCTGCCCCACATGCAAACACTCTTCTCACATATCAGCCAATTACTGACACTCTACACACACCTCTCTCTCTGATTCTGCTGCTTCTCACCTTTAATTTGAACTCTGAAGCTTTAATGCACAAAAACATCCACAAAAACATCATGTAGTCCTACTGTGGCAAGATAACAGCAAGACAAAAGGGTTAGAGACTGAGAGCGCACACACACACACACACACACACACACACACACAGGAGCTTCAAGTGAAGTAGATGTCAACCCTGAGTGCATGAGGGATTACAATAAGACCTTTGTTTATACACAAACACACATTATGAGGTCTTCAGGGTAGATTCTCAACAACATGTCCGATCTTGCGTCCGCATTTGCGTCTCGTATTTCAAATGTCGAACCTCTCCGGGCCGGAGGACACGGCGAAAGTACAGCAGCAACACATGTCTGACTGCTTTTGATTGTGAATGCATCCTCTTTGCCGACGGGCGTTCCCTGCTGGCCGAGTCGGCACCGACTCCCCGGAATGAGCTGAACCTGCTGCTCGGTTCTTCATCGGATGATCGTATTGACGTTTTATTACAAAGCCCTGAAAGACGCTCTGGGGTTTTCTGTTGTATGCTGTCATTCTATCCTTTGTTCCACTTTACATATTTGTGCAGAGACCTTTACCTCCTTATCGCACGGCTTTCCCTGGAGGATGAGTCCACGTCAGACTTTGAATGTGGGAGAAACATGGCTTCATTGTGGTGTGTGGGTAGAAAGCTGGGTGTGGTCAGGTTGCGGTCTGTCGGGCTGGTGAACACACCCAGCTTTGATGCAGCTCAGCGCCACCGCACACCACTGATGGAACAAAGCACGCCGAGGCCACTGGTCTGCACGGGGAGCCGCATTATTAAACCGGAGGAAGTTACTCTGTACGTCGGCTGTTAAAGTGAAGTATTCAAAGCCGGGACGCCGCGTTCTCGTGTCAATATTCTGCTGCATCATTTCTACAAAACGTGTTCTTGGAAACTTTGGGATTTCATCTGGAATTTAAAATAAAGATCTTTTTGTTTGTCTGGACGAAATCAGTCTGAACTAACTTGTGACTTGACTGACGAGTTGTTTAGGCTAGACTTGGACTTGTCTTGAGACTTTACATCTTTACAGACATTTGGCTTTGTCTTCTTGACTAACTTGAGACTTGCTTAGTCACGACTTGGGACTTGACTTGTTCTCACAAGACTTGAACTGGTTTATAGACGTCGGGATCACTTTGACAAGACTTACTATGTTTAGTCTTGACTGACTCGGGACAATCACTGAGTAACTGTGAGGATATATCCAACAGCACACTGTCTTTTCACATAAGTTGTTGAAGTCGTTGCTTCTTTTCCCTTTTCTTTTCTTTTATTATGCGTAGTACAGATTCTCCACCACGCACAGGGAGAAAGAGTCCGTTAAAGGCTGTAATGCCTCAGTGCAGACCAGCTGCAGGGTCATTTTGTCCATTTAAGGCTCTTTCTTCCTCAGTCCAACAGAGTTTATTGTCTCAGAGGCTTCTCCATCCTGCAGAGACTCAATCTGATTTCTTTAATTGAATAAACGTAAACAGTTTCTATTACAGTTGACAAGTTCAAACATGTTAATTAGTAGAATCATCAGTCCAGATGTGTTGCTGTAGCCCTTCAGAAACTCGTACTGGACCCGGATCAGAACTGATCTGAGTGATTGTTGTGTTTTATGATCTGCTTCGGTCTGCCAACTCTCATTAAAGCGTGTCAGTGTAGCGCGTGTGAGTTTCCTCCACTTCCCCTTCTGTCTTCCATCCATCACGGTTTCTCTCTCGCCTCCATGTTTTCAATATCTCATTCCCCTCTGTTGTCTTAAGCAACGTGTGTTTTATCAGTTCTTGTTCCCTTAAACGGCTTCATTTTCTCAGCCTTCCACGGGCGCTTGTATCTCGTCGATCTCAAATCTTACGAAAGCAAAGACAAGACTCCGTGTATGTGTGCGGGGGTGTTTTTATAAATCCATTTCTCACGGTCAAATCATTCGCCCCTCATATGTCAGGTGTACAGACTACGATAAGTTGTGCTCAATTCTATTCTCGTTTCCCCGGCTGGCTTTATCTTTTATTTTCAGCAGATTTTCCTCCTGAAGAAATGGAACAAGCCTCAGTCATATGAGCTCAAACGTGTTCATCCCTGAACCTTAACTGTAGTTACAAACACCGAAGTATATACTTGTAGATTTGGGACTCGATTCAGGCTTAAGTTACCAAATTGAGGACTTGACACTCGATCAGGACCTGACTAGTCTGCTTGAGACTTTAAAACACTCGGGTCTCAAGTTTTGATCTGAGACAGCACGAGGCAGACATCACAAAGAGACACACGTCGAATGTTTAGCTGAGGTTTAGGACTTAAAAAAGACGGTTCAGGGACACGAAAGACTTGCAACTGACTCGACTGAAGACTTGACTCTCACCAACCCTCAGGGTTGTGGAACTTGACGTTTGACTTGTTTTGGCAAGACGTAGGTTGACGTAAACGTGTCTCGAGTTGCTTGAGACAGACTTCGTATTTGACTTGTCGGAACATATTTGGGACTAGACTTGAGACTTGTTTGGACTAGACTTGGGACTTGGCCTAAGTCTTGTTGGGGCAAGACTTAAATTTGTCGTTGTTGTTTGGACTTGGCTTAAATAACTTTGGGCTTGACTTAAGACCGGTCCCAAGTGACTTGGGACTTGACTTCAGAATTGCTTCGACAAGACATATTTCATTTTGACTTGTCTTAACTAATTTGGGACCTGACTTGAGACTTGTTTTGACAATTGACATTTCTGGACTGACTTGGGACGAGACTTGAGACTTAACTTGTGAGTGGCTTTGACTAGACTCGGGGCTTGGCCTGAGAGACTTGTTCTGACGAGACTTGGACTTGTCTCGACTGACTTGAGACTTGAGAAAAGTCTTTTTTCTGCTTTGAGAAAACGGTCTCTGGTACAATCATTGAATTCATGTGAGGAGAAACGAGAGTACAGAAACACAGTTCGCTCTTTAAATCTTGAACTTCGGTCGAAAGAACAGAAAATATCAATACGAGCCTCTGGAAGCCACATCGGTCACACTGAGTGATTCACTTCACCACAAGTTCAGCAAACAAAGCTCTGAGATGTGAGGACGTCGGGGGAGCTTTCATCGAGTCGGCTCTTTTTCCACTTTTCTATTAATCTTCATCATTTCATCACTTATCTCGCCGTGTCTGCTGCAGCTGGAGGTTTACTGTGTGTGTGTGTGTGTGTGTGTGTGTGTGTGTGTGTGTGTGTGTGGCCGTCTGACTGTTGTGTTTGGATTTAGTCCCAGAAATGTTTCACTGGATTAGATGTGAGGTGCGTGGGTTTGACTGGAGTCCATTTTTGTCTTTGCACACACACACACACACACACACACACACACACACACACACACACACACACACACACACACACACACACACAGATGGTGAACATCTCCTCAGACCTGACAAAACTCAGTGTGTCCATCTTTTTTGTTAAATCTCCTAAATCAGCTCATTAATCCTTAAACGTAATGATGCAGAGAGAGATGAAGGAATGGTGGAAGGAGGGATGGAAGGAAGGAAAGGACAAAGGATAGAAGGAATGAAAAATAAGGAAGGACAGAATGGCGGCAGGAAGTATGGGAAAGAGGATGGAAGGAATATTGGAAGAGAGGAAAGAAGAAAGGAGGGAATAATGGAAAGGGGGAGGGAGGGAAAGATGGATGGAGTAAGGGATGTAGGATTATGAGAAAAGAAGGTTGGATGGAAGGAAAGGAGGAAGAAAAGAAGATTTGACTCTGAATAATAATAAATGTACCGCGGAGAAAGAAACGATGGAAAGAAAGAACAAGTTTTAAAATGGATTGAAGAAAACCAAAAAGGAAAAGAAAGTTATTGAGAAGGAGAGAGAGTTGGAAGGCAGTCGATGACTCGAAGCCAACTTATCCGCTGCCAACTGGTGCTGTGGTGTGTGTGTGTGGTGAGATTGAACAGTTTCAGGATGGCTGCCTGTGTGTGTGTGTGTGTGTGTGTGTGTGTGTGGTGAGATTGAACTGTGTGTGTGTGTGTGTGTGTGTGTGTGTGTGGAGGGCGTGAGTGTGTGTGTGTGGAGGGCGTGTGTGTGTGGAGGGCGTGTGTGTGTGTGAGTGTGAGTGTGTGTGTGTGTGGAGGGCGTGTGTGTGTGTGTGTGGAGGGCGTGGGGGAATGGATGCTCATGTGGGGTTTGTTTGTTGTTCTCTGTGTTCGCCAGCTTCTTGTGGCTTCTGTCTCTTCACCGCGGTGGAAACTTTAAACTCTTTTCTTTGAGCTGCTCCGAGTGCAGCCAGCGCCGCGATTGGACCAACGAAGAAGAAAAAGTTGGTCTGCTTTGTTTGGTTCTTGCCTCCGTTTTTATGCTGCTGAATGTTTTTTTTGCAGATGTGTCGTTATGTTCGGCCGTGGTCATGCATGTCATTCTCATATCAGGTCACGTCTCCGGGGAAGACCTGGTTCAGATCATTGTCCTTCATTATCCTGCGTATTACTGAGTGATCCTGCGTATTACCGAGTGATGCTGCGTATTACCGAGTGATACTGCGTATTACCGAGTGATACTGCGTATTACCGAGTGATACTGCGTATTACCGAGTGATACTGCGTATTACCGAGTGATACTGCGTATTACCGAGTGATACTGCGTATTACCGAGTGATACTGCGTATTACCGAGTGATACTGCGTATTACCGAGTGATGCTGCGTATTACCGAGTGATACTGCGTATTACCGAGTGATACTGCGTATTACCGAGTGATACTGCGTATTACCGAGTGATACTGCGTATTACCGAGTGATACTGCGTATTACCGAGTGATACTGCGTATTACTGAGTGATACTGCGTATTACTGAGTGATACTGCGTATTACTGAGTGATACTGCGTATTACTGAGTGATACTGCGTATTACTGAGTGATGCTGCGTATTACTGAGTGATGCTGCGTATTACTGAGTGATGCTGCGTATTACTGAGTGATGCTGCGTATTACTGAGTGATACTGCGTATTACCGAGTGATACTGCGTATTACCGAGTGATACTGCGTATTACTGAGTGATACTGCGTATTACTGAGTGATACTGCGTATTACTGAGTGATACTGCGTATTACTGAGTGATACTGCGTATTACAGAGTGATACTGCGTATTACTGAGTGATGCTGCGTATTACTGAGTGATACTGCGTATTACTGAGTGATGCTGCGTATTACTGAGTGATGCTGCGTATTACTGAGTGATGCTGCGTATTACTGAGTGATACTGCGTATTACTGAGTGATACTGCGTATTACTGAGTGATGCTGCGTATTACTGAGTGATGCTGCGTATTACTGAGTGATGCTGCGTATTACTGAGTGATGCTGCGTATTACTGAGTGATGCTGCGTATTACTGAGTGATGCTGCGTATTACTGAGTGATGCTGCGTATTACTGAGTGATGCTGCGTATTACCGAGTGATGCTGCGTATTACCGAGTGATGCTGCGTATTACTGAGTGATGCTGCGTATTACTGAGTGATGCTGCGTATTACTGAGTGATGCTGCGTATTACCGAGTGATGCTGCGTATTACCGAGTGATGCTGCGTATTACTGAGTGATGCTGCGTATTACTGAGTGATGCTGCGTATTACTGAGTGATGCTGCGTATTACCGAGTGATGCTGCGTATTACCGAGTGATGCTGCGTATTACTGAGTGATGCTGCGTATTACTGAGTGATGCTGCGTATTACTGAGTGATGCTGCGTATTACCGAGTGATGCTGCATATTACCGAGTGATGCTGCGTATTACTGAGTGATGCTGCGTATTACTGAGTGATGCTGCGTATTACTGAGTGATGCTGCGTATTACTGAGTGATGCTGCGTATTACTGAGTGATGCTGCGTATTACTGAGTGATGCTGCGTATTACTGAGTGATGCTGCGTATTACCGAGTGATGCTGCGTATTACCGAGTGATGCTGCGTATTACCGAGTGATGCTGCGTATTACCGAGTGATCCTGCGCTGAACGTTTCCGTCTATTCCGACACCTGATTCGTGGTCACAGATCAGCTTCAGCGTACGCTCATGCTTTGTGTGCTTGTCTCTGTCTTTGTAACATACCACTGTCTGAAAACAACCCGTCAAACACCAACACTTGGTCAGTGCCCCTCAGTCAAGCCTTCATCAGTATTAGACTTTCAGAGCAGCTGACGTGGTATAAAGAGCGAGAGGACCTGCGTAGGAGAGGCTGGAGGGAGCACAGCGGAGTCCAGAGTTGGCCAGCAGGCGGCTTGTGGTTAGCCTTTGGTGTTCCTGTTGTTGGCCAGGAGTCGACCGGTGGTCGGCCCATAGTTGGCCTGCAGTCACTCCGGAGTGGGCTTGTGGTTGGCTCGTGTGCCCATGGTTGGCCTGTAGTTAGCCCGTAGTTGGCCACTAGTCAACCGGTGGTTGGCCCATAGCTCGCCCATAGTTGGCCTGTAGTTGTCCCGTTGTCGGCCTGTGGTCAACCGGTGGTTGGCCCATAGCTGGCCCTTATCGGCCTGTATTCAGCCTGTAGCTGTCAGCTCGTAGGCGTCCCTGAGGTGTTGATTGCTGAATGTATTTGTTGAGGACTTGTGCACACGGTCCACAGCAGCGCTTTGTTGTTTCCAGCCAAGAGCCGACTGCCTTCATTCCTTTTCATTCCTTGTTTGCTGCAGAAAAGTGTCTGAATCTGGAAAACCTGCAGCTCATTTCTCTTATGCATGAACTTTGAAACGCTGCAGAGAAGAAGTGAGGAGGAGGAAAGTACTGAAGCAGACTCTCTAAGCTGTCTGCTACATTTAAGCTTTTATGGACAACAGCGGGAACCCTCCCTGCCTCTGATGGCTTTACCAGCTTACCTCATGCTCTCCACGGCCTCTTTCTCTGTTATTCTCCTCATTTGTAACTCCTGAAATGGACTCGCCGTGTTGCTCCGCAGCAACAGGTCTCGGGTGAATGTCTCTCGCATGTGGACGTCTCTGGAGCTTCACTGACTCGCGGTGAATGACGAGTGTCCTCACGCACACGGTTCACTGAGTGTTTGTGTCTTCGTGGAATTCCATCATGATGACATATTAGTTGCATAACATCCACATTTTTAGGAAACTTTTGAAGTGTGTTGAAAATAGACTGTAATGGTTTAACAGACCGGGCGTTCTGTAGGAGGAGCTTTGGTCCTGACTTTGGAAATAGCGGTTTGATGAAATATTTACTGCACGCTCCTTATTTTTCCTGAGCTTTCAGCCACAAACCATGTTTACATTCTCCTCGTTGCCTTTGTTTCGTGCCTAGAAAGCAAAGTGTTGTGGTTCATCCATCTTTCAGTCTTCTTTATTGATCCGAGCACTTTCAGGAGTTCTGGTTGTCTTTGATCTTTGAAAATGACCAAATGAATCCAGTAAAAGGTTCTCTTCCACAGGCTATGACATGTGGAAGGAAAAGGAAGTTTAAAAGTGCAAAAATGATAAAGAGGCTGAAGCAAACCCACGATGGAGAACTGTACGCTGAATATATTTGAGCTCACTTATCTGCCGTTTTATAGAAGTGCAATTGATGTTACAAGGAATTGACAGATTAATTGCTGATGGGAGTAATAGTTGGTTGTAGCCCGACATGATTATTTAATGTGACACACACACACACACACACACACTCTCTCTCACACACACGCACGTGCGCGCGCGCACACACACACACACACACACACACACACACACACACACACACACACACACACTCTCTCTCACACACACGCACTCTCTCACGCACGCACACACACACACACACTCTGCAGGATGAGCGCTTGCTTTGATCACACCATGGAGGCGTGTTGGGCCTCATGAGGAGTTCAAAGTTTAGTAGAACATCGTCAGAATTAATAAACGAGGATGACACACACACACACACACACACACACAGAGGCATGTAATGAAAGAGCGGAGACAAGTGAAGTGACATGAAAAGCATTGGGATCATTACAAACACACGTCTGTCAGCGCTGCGTTCATCCTTTCAGGCTACTTCCTTACTCCTTCAGTGTGTGTGTGTGTGTGTGTGTGTGTGTGTGTGTGTGTGTGTGTGTGTGTGTGTGTGTGTGTGTGTGTGTGTGTGTGTGTGTGTGTGTGTGTGTGTGTGTGTGTGTGTGTGTGTGTGTGTGTGTGTGTGTGTGTGTGTGTGTGACGAGGCTGTGGCCCGTGACTAATTGTTTTCTTCATCAGGAAGCATGAATGCCGCCAGCGTGTGATGCGTGTGTGTGTTTTAAAATCTTGCCCAATTCACATATTCTGCCTCCTCATCCCTCGCCTCCTCATCTCTCGCCTCCTCATCCCTCGCCTCCTCATCCCTCGCCTCCTCATCCCTCGCCTCCTCATCCCTCGCCGCCTCATCTCTCGCCTCATCCCTCCCCTCCTCATCTCTCGCCTCATCCCTCCCCTCCTCATCCCTCGCCTCCTCATCCCTCGCCTCCTCATCCCTCGCCTCCTCATCCTGCGTGTTTGCAGGCTGGATCTTTAATCTGCTGGATCACTTTGATCTCGTGAGTTAGAACCATTCCTCCGCTGTGGCTGCGCTGTCGTCGGGGTTCGAGCCCTTCATGCCTCTTTTATTTTCCGGCGTTGTGCAGCTAGAAGCAATTGTTTTTCTAACGAACCTGCTTATTTTCCTCACTTTCCCGCTGTTGTGTTCTGTTTCTGTGGGTCCTGAGAGTCTTAAACGTCTAACGGCTAACTCACGGCCGTTAAAGCTCTCTGAGACGGTTAAATGACAGCGTTTTAGGTCGTCAATTCACTTTTATCAGTCCTGGGATGCTGTTTGTCTGTAGAAGGTCCCATGAAATGTGATCATTACACTCTTTATGTGATGCAATTCCTCTTGTAATAGATGTTTGAGTTTAAACCAACTGGCTGTTAGATAAATTGTATTTTGCAGGATGTGCAAAAGGTTTCCAGACCTCTGAACCCCAAAACCCTCTGGCGGGATTGAAAAGCATGTTTTACTTTTTTCAATCGCCAAAACTACACCGTGCATCACGGCCAGAAGCTGTAAAAAAACATCAGATTTACATCTTTCCCGTCAGTCCTTAAACACATTATTTCGCTTTCGGTCAGAAAAAGCAGCCAAAACTGTGATATTTCATCAAAAACACTTCATTCTACATTTAAAGTTTCACCAGATTCTGTAAATAAAACATGAAATTCTGAACTCCTTAACAGAACTACGAAGCCACGATTGATTCATCTGAGACCAACAGTCACGTAACAAGAACGCTGTGAAACTTTTGACTGAACTTCGGGCTGCGGTTATAAGCAGGTTTTAAAAGTGTAAATAGTTCAATCACTTCAATATTTAGCACGTGGAGCCTCCGTTTGTTTTGACCACACTGGTAACACTTCTGTTCTTCAGCACTGAAGACATGTTTGTGTTCGCTCTACTTGCAGCCATGATTGTGCTGTTTCCATCGAGGTCGTTTCCTAGCAGAGCTCTGGTGCCTGGAGGGGAGTGTGTAGAAAACACACCAACGCCGCTGTGAGCGCAGAACCCGGGAGTAAGATGTGACGTAAATAGTGTTCGCCGCGCCTCGAGACGCTTTGCTGCCTTTAAATCACGTTGGTGATTGGATTGAGGAGAGGACGGCGCTAACGCTCATTATCAGCAGCCTGCGTGTCCTGCAGCCGCCCGATAGCTCCGCTCTGATGGGTTTCTGTCTGCCGCCAAAACACCCCGTCCTCCCCTGGAAATAAATTGCGGAGTAAAGTAGGCGGACTTCATTCGCCGTCTCCTCGAAACGCTCGAAGACTCCTCTGATGTAAACCGAACCCTCGCAGGGAGAGGCGAAGAGCAGCCTTTGTTCCCGTCACAGCACTTGTGTCTGACTCGCAGCTCATCAGCGGATTCGTCGGTCTGGGCTGGACCGGCATGAGAGATGAGCAGCGTGTCACCGGTTGCATAAGCGGCCTGAGATGCTTCTTGAAACTCGGGTTTGCTTTGCTGGATCGTTGCAGAGTTAGAATATGTTCCTCATTGCTGCAGGTGATCGCATTTGACTGCTCTGCTCCAACACATGAGAGAAATCTCACTATTCCCATGAAAGCGTCCATAACCTGCTAAACCCACATCTGAAATCGTGCGCTGTGATGTAAATGCAGTATGGAGGCCGAAACGACATCAAGCTGCTTTAAGTCTGTAAGAAGCTGGAAGCTGTTTATTAAACATGCTTTTTGCTTCACTTTACATTTGTGAAGTGTTTACAATATGGCTGACGGAAGCTGTCTAACTTTACAGCCTTAAAGGACGTGTCAACTATTTATTTAATGTGTTTTTAGGTTTTTATCACGTGTTAAAGCTGCATTCTCTCTAGTGTCCACCAGGGGGCGACTCCTCTGGTTGTATAGAAGTCTATAGAAAATGACTCTACTTCTCTCTTGATTTATTCCCTCAGTAAACATTGTAAACATGAGTTTATGTCTCAATCTCTAGTTTCAAGTCTTCTTCAATACAGCATGATGTTCATTTAGTACATTATGGTCCATTTAGAGTCACACAGACCATAAAGCAGGGGATGCTTTAGGGCGGGGCTTCAGTGATTGACAGGTCTCTACCAGAGACGTATACGGCGTCAGAATTCAGAAACAATAAACGTTGTTTGTTTTTAGATTGGAGTTTAAACCTAAACTAGCCTCAACATTTTGTTTCTCCTCTTCCTCTTCACATTCCACTCAGTCATTTTCCCCTTCATCTTGTCTCTCTCTCTCTCTCTCTCTGTCTCTCCCTCCCTCCCTCTCCAGAGTCTCTGTCTCTCTTCCCTTCCCCTCTGGACAGGCCCGGATCATGAGGATTACAGGGGTTTTGTGTTTCAGCGGCGAGAAAGATGAGGAGGAGGAGGAAGAAGAGAGATAAAAGGGGAGTGTAGGGGGGGTGATGAAGAGGAGGAGGGCAGGAACATGTTTGTACAGGGCGAGAGATGATGGGAACTCCAGGGATTCTTGTTCCTCTTTCAGGAGTTTGTTCTTACTTTTATCCCTTTTCTTCACTCTATCTTTCACTCCTCTGTTAGTACCCATAATGCTTTGCGTTCAGCCTGTTTATAAGCACACACACACACACACACACAGCACTGAGCAGTCAAGTGTGTTCTCGGACTCGCTATTCAGACTGCAGATTAGAAATACAACACCAGACACACCCCTCACTGTTAGTCCACACACACACACACACACACACACACACACACACACACACACACACACACACAGCCCTCCCAGGTGAATTAGCATTCCTCTTCTTCCTTCACAGTTAATTGTGTTTGCATTGGCGGCGCCTCGATTCCTTTCTTATGAGCTATCGGTCTCGAGGAAATGATGATGGAGGGCTGACCTGAGCCCAGCCGTCAGACTGACTGACACACTGTTGGAGACGGAGGAGACGAGTGATGATTAGGTTTCCTTTCATGGATCAACATCTAAGTCTCTGTGAGGAACGTGGACCTGGTTGTGACCGGCTCAGTGTAGTCCTGATCCGCTATCACACCTCCATCAGTAAACCAGAGCATCAGAGGGAAGATGGTCTGTTTCTAGAGTTATTCTTAGTGGGAGGGTGTCTGGTGCTCAGAAACACTACCACGTTTGTCCACAGGGGCCGCCAAAGTCAACACGGAAGTTCCTCGTAATATGTTTGTACACAATACGTTTTCACCAGCTGTAGATTGGGCTGATTGGGTTTCATAACGAATCCTCGTGATGGATTTATCCTTTTCACTGTCCAGGGCGGATTAATGAATCCTGTCCATCTCATCCCGTTTGATTTCGTCTGCCCGGCGTTTGACCGCGCTCTGAGCAGAGTTGATGAGGCCGAGCGTGATTCGTTTCCAGCTCCGCATTCACACTTTAATGGGACCTTGCAGCTCCCAGTAAAACACCAGCGAGTTCAACAAAGACCGTTTTTATTCTCCCTCCCACTGTTCAGTGTTTGTAGCACAATGCAGAACGTTCCTGGACTTCTAGTACGATTAGAAGTTACATGAATATAACTCGTGTAACAGAAAATAAGGGAATAGCTTATTAGCTATTCCTATATATTAGCTATATATAGCTTAATAGCTTATTATTATCAATGCTTGATCTGCGACAGTACCTCATTTTTATCTCGAGCTCAATTTCAGATTTTGTTTGCGGTTGGAACACGTCGTACTAAACGTCTTATTAATTCAACCAAAAGGTCTGCGAGGGTTCAGTGCAGAACCATGATCACGGATCTCCTCATTTAAACGCCCCAAAATATCCAATTTCTACTTGAACAAAAGCTGCCTTTACGTAAACCGCTCACTGTTCATCTTGTGTTTAGATTATATGTGGACAGACCCCGCTGAAATAATAATACTCGTCATAACAACACAAATATTCTTCTGTTTTGTTTTTGTGTCTGAATATTGTGTCTGACACGAAGAATATTAACAAGAGAAAGTGACGGAATTCAGAGAACATGGAGGAATAAAAGCCCAAAAAAGGAGGAGAGAATTGTTTGCTTGGAGTCAACGTGTGTGTGTGTTGAACGTGCAGGTTTACCTGAAACATGAAAATACAGACGTTCACTTTTTATTGTAGTAAACATGCAGACGTTTGGGACTGAAACAGTAACTCCACCTGGTGAGAGAAAGAAATAGTTCAACCAAAAACAATATATATCGTACTCATGTCTTACGACAGCTTATTGGGGAATAAAGAGTATATTTATATAAATATCTGTATATATGGAGCTGGGGGGGGGTGATATTCTAAGAAAAGACCAAAATGTTTTGCAAATCTCTCCGAGCGTTGCTGTGCAGCGTTGTTCCAAACACAAATATTATTCTGAATCGAATCATTTGGTTCCGCCTCCGTCGAAAGCTTTGACTTCTCGGGCGCTCCGGCTTTCCTTCACGCCTTTCCGATAGAAAACTTTCTCACTTTCTTCGCGTAAAAGTTTCCTTTTTAAGGTTTTACAATTCCAAGCAAATTACACGTTTAGTTTTCAAAGCAGATGCAAGAAAGAAGGATAGAACAGACGTCATCGTCGTGTCTTTTCAGGATGATCTGCTGTTGCCGGGTAAAGCCGTTGGTGAGACCGAGTATTACTTTATGACAACATTCAATTAACATTCCCAAAAGCGTAGGACTCGGTGAGCGACAGTCGACTCTGCTTCCTGGGATGTTTCTGTCTGAAGGCAGCGTTGGTCTGCTCCTCTGACGGACAGATGGTGGTGCTCACGCAGCCGGTGGACTCGGCGTTCCGATGTTACACCTGTGCGTGGTGTTGGCTGTGACTAGACGGAGGCAGTGCAGTCCCACGCTGATCACTGACAGATCCATTCATCAAGACAGAGTTTCAGCTCTGCAGTCAGCAGGGGGCTAATTACTTCCCAACGCCTCCTCCATTTGTGTTCGCTGAGCTAATGTGTCCACACGCATAAATAAAAAGGCTTCAGGAAGCTTTTCTCTCACTTGAAGTCCTTTTAACAGTCACACAAATCCACAGAAGAGCTGCAACAAGCCTGGAACTAGCAGAAAGGAAAGATCTCTGTCAGACCACGTATCGGGGAGCAGGACCAGACATGGACGCCGTCTGAGAGGACTGCTCTGTCTGAATGCTCCGTCATGCTTTTAGTTTGAAGAAAGGCCTCCTTACAAACTGATACTGTTTAGTTTAGCAGATGAGAACAAAGCGCTGTTCAGTGGTTCGACCAGACGAACCAACTGAAAGAGACAAAGATCGTCTGAGCAAAGGTTGAAGAAGACGAGAAGAAGTCAGCCGCCATTGGTCAAAGAAACCAAATGCTTAGATTTAAACAGGAACAGCTTCCTGTTTCAGTGTTTCACAATAAAGCAGTCCATAACAAGCTGGAACTAACAGGCGTCGCTTTAGCAAAACTCTTCTAACTTCACGATAGCAATGGAAGGCTTTGACCCTCCTGCGCTGCTCTCACAATGACTTTGCTTCATTCTCAAAAGTTCCATCGCTCGACTATCTTTGTACCGACCGTAGAGACGTTGGCTGGAGCTCGATGGCGTCGCCTCCCTCCTCGTCTCAATCTGTGCAGCTCAGATCGTCCCTGGAGTCCTCCGGGGCCTTGAGGATGTTTCACAGAACATTAATCAAGATTATAATTGGGAGATTAAACCTTAAAGGCTCCACGTATCGCTGTAAACGTTTGTACCTGTGGTTTGAAATACCCACGAAGTTTTCCTCCCACTTCCCTCTCTTTTCCCCGACATTCATCCGTCTGTCCGACTTCTATCAATCTTTTCGACTACTTCTTCCTCTTTGGTCTTTATCGCTGTCTGTCTCTCTTTCCGTCTGTCTTCCTCCCCGGCTGTCAGACGACTTCAGTGATAAGAAATGGCAGCCGTATCAGTGGAACAGTGCGTCTGTTGGCTGGGCTGTCATTGTGTCATCGTCACGAATCCTCAAAAGAGCTCAGTCGCACGTCTTTCTGTCTGTGGACACAGCGGCTGACTGACAGGAAGGGAAAATAGAGACAAAGAGACGAAGAGCGGAGACATTCTTGGTGTCAGAAATGTCAAACGGCGGTTTCAGTGGAGAGAAAAGCCCCCCCGCTGAGTCCCTGACAGGCTCTTAAGAAACAAACGGGAACATTTGAGCCGTCAGACATAAAAACAACCAGAGTTCACAGCCTCCTCCGCCGCTCGGCTAAATTCATCCCAACTTCTTCTTCTGACGTTATTTTAAAGTTCAAGATGTTATATTTTGTGGGAGATGGAGAAGAAGAAGTCGGGAGGGGGATGATCATTTTTAATTCAAAAAGCTGGCCCATCAAGTCAAATCAATGGAGTGACTTGGATCCCCACAGAGCCGGTTTAATGGACGTCAGAGATGTAATCTGCACCGCTGCATGAAAACAAGAGCGTCAGTCCTCAATAAGAAACGGCTTGTTTTGTCATTCATAGATATGGAAATGTGCCGCTTGCTCTTTAAATGCAGATTTGTTTTCTTTATTATCTAATTTTCTCTCAAATTTGTAAACATTATTTTGTATAAATCATCTTTCAGTGCTTCTTCTGCTCCCATCACACTCTTCTGATCGTTGGAGATTATCAGGCAGCTTGTTTGCATCACTTTTAGTTTTATTTTAAGTGTTTAGAATATGTTAAACATGACTTCTGAATTACATTTCTTTTGGAGTACAGGACCTCTGTATTCCGATGAAGCATGTAAAATTATTATCAGCGAGATGCCACCATTTAAGAAAGTCCTCTGATGCACTGCAGTAACTGATAACTGAGTAAGTGATTTAAAGAAGGCTGCTCTGTGACGGCCGTAGTTACAGTAGAAACCCGTTATCTCCAGAGAGCGGTGTTGTTCTGGAGCTGTCTGCTCCAGAGGTCCTGACCTCCTGAGAAAGATTCTCTCGCTTCGGAGGAGGAGGAGGAGGAGGAGGAAGCTGTTGGCAGCAGGAAATGAGCCTCTTCATTCTTCTCTGGGAGCTAATGGAGGCTCATTTGATGCTCTGCTGAACTTGACCCGTCTTTTCTTTTACTGGATTGTTTACCAACAGCGTTCCAGGAGTAACCGCTGCTCTAAAGGTGCAAGACATCACGGGGCAGTGTGCGAGTAAAGCTGGATGTTTGAACTGAGATACCGGAGTTTGGGAAACATCACGGAAATATACAACTTTTTCATTTTCTGTGAAACAAAACAAGCCAAAAGTGCAGTTTTCTGCTGCTGCTTCAAAGTGTCCCACCGCTGTGAGGCTTTTATTGTGAAGAAGCTACAGCTTCCTGTTGCCTTCGTCACTCACAGTAAGAACTGCCAACGATCTAAAGGAGCTGTTTTCATATTATGTTCATCATTTCTGTTGCAGATTTGTAAAGTTAAAATCTTTTGCTGACGCGACGCGTTTGCAAAGTGCTTCTGAGGTCTTTGGGCAGCTGCGTCCGGCTTTTAACCAAAATAAGTGTTTTTTGTGGGTTTTTTGGAAGCAAACTCTTCCATGATGGCATTGACGGAACGCGGCACACACACGTGCACACGTACCCACAAAAATGAAGCTTTCATCGCTGAAGAACCGACCTCCTGTGAAGGTAATCAGGCATCAGCTGTGTTTCCATAAATACGTGATTGTGATTTATAAACGGAGCTGATGTGAGACATCACATCAGTTTAAACTGATAGCAAACACGAGATTTGTTTTCTGCTGATTATTTTGAGAAGATAAATGTCTTCAAAACATATTCAGGAAAACCTGCAGTTCTGATCCGTCAACGTTTAACTAGAATTATCAGATAAAACGCTTTAATATAAAATCGAATGCTTCTGTCTGCAGAGAAAATCAACTTTCACCAAAAACGGTTTTAGTATTTGTGCATAAACCTTTTTGTTTAAAAACGTCGGCGCTTTAATTCTCTGCATATTTGAGACCATTTGAATCCTGAGACTGCAGATAAAGATCCATACGAGGCCGGCTCAGTCTGACGTGTGTCCCAGACTTCACATCTTCATCCCTGCAGCTGTTAGTCAGTCGTCCTGTTTCCCTTCTGTTGCAGCGCTGCTCCAAGTCCTGAACCTCTGGAAACAGAACAACCAGAAATAAGCTTCACACATTGAACCTCTTCTTATAGCCTCTGCTCTGTGTTCAGTCAAAGTTTCTCTGATTTGTTGTCGCATGACTGTTGGTCTCAGATGAATCAATCATGGCTTCACAGTTGCGCTGAAGAGCTCAGAATTTAATGTTTTTTACAGAATCTGGTTAAAGCGAAAGGTTTCTTCGGGGCGACGTTTTAAATGAGGCATGTTGGATAATATTTTTAAGATGAATTGAATTCATTTTAAGCTTTGGTTTGGTCGTCACGCATGAGGTGTTCGAGGACCGTCGGAAAGATGGCAGTTTTTTACAGCTTCTGGCTGTGATGAACGGTGTCGTTAAAGAAAACATGCCTTTCAATTCAGAGGGTTAACGGTTAAATGTTTGAGTTGCAAAATGCGAATACGGTTATTTTCCATCAACTGCTTTGCTGTATAAGTTATTGTACAGAGTGCGTATGCCATCATAAAGGTCGTGAAAAATACAAAACATCATTGAAAAATAATTTTCAGTTTTCCTCTTGTTGTCGTGTTCTCTTCACGTTTGCAGAGAGAAAAGTGGGAATTGAAACCAATGAGAGAGCGAGAGGAGTAACCTTTTCCTGCACCGACTTCCATAATTGGATTTTGACTTTCTGCTGTGTGTGTGTGTGTGTGTGCGTGCGTGCGCGTGTGTGTGTGTGTGTGTGTGTGTGTAAAACAACTCCTGTTCCACCACTCAGCACCATAGATCAGATAGAGGCCTGAGAAAATGACCAATTCTTCTCTCTCCCGATGGGTTACACACACTCAGACACAGTTGAAAAGTTCACAACAGTCTCTCACACACACACACACACACACACACACACACACACACACACACACACAGTCAATACACACCGCGTTATTTATAGCTCTGTGGTGTTTTTATAATTGCAAAGTGGCTACTTGTTATAGATTTTATAAATCGACGACGCGGGTTGCTCTGTCAGAACCTGAACCTGAGTGTTTGTTCTTTTCTGTGAACTTTGTGTTTATTCATCAGGTTTTACAGTATCTTTGTATCTCTGTGTGAAAAAAATGTCTTTTTTTATCTGTTTGTAAGACAGAACAAGACGAGGGAAAACTTCAGAAAATAGTGATGAATCAAATTCAAATTGCGCCAAGCGAGTCAGTTCGGTGTCGCCCACATTCAGCCAATCACAATTAGTTTCAGGTATTAATTTGAGGACGGTCTCCTCATCGCTGCGATTAAAAATGCTTCATAACAAATAATTACAATTTGAACCAGTGCTTCTTTATTGCTGCTGTCAGCGGACTGTGTCGATCAAACCAAACACCAGAGTGACGTTTAGGTTTCCTGGTAACTTTCTGTTGGTTTGATTTTGTTCGGCAGCTGGATGGAAAGCTGGGCTCCCTCTATCGGAGCGATGAGAGGAAGTACAAGAGAGCCCACCGATAACGGTGACTGCAGCCTCGGACCACTGAAGTGTGGGAATAATAAATAGATAGATAAATGAGTAAATATATAAAGGTGCTGGTTTGTTATCAGGGAAGTGATGGCAGAGAGGAAGAAGAGGAGACGGAGTCGCAGAAAGACAAATACAAAACATGCGTTTGCTGATATTCGTCTTTTATTTTGGTTTGTCCTTTTTTTTTTTTTTTTTAATCCCTCCAGAATAAAAGCTTGAGATGAACAAAATCATTTCCAGTTCTCTCCTTATCGTCTGTCTGTCAGCAGCTTATCGTCAATGAAGTTAGAAAGATATTAAGCTTTGAGTCAAAGACGAAGGGATTCATTTCTGGTGGAGATCCAGGATTGTTTTGGCAAAATTTGGTAATTTAATTTCAACTTTGTTTTTTTTGGATATCATGTTCAGGTTGGTGAAGTCGGGGTCAACTTTGTGTCTTTTTCTCATATTTCCTCGTATTTTAGTCCAGTTCCACATTCTATTATTTAATTAGCTTAATTTCCTGTGTGTTTGTCACTGTGGCTGAGATAAAGTAAACCTGAGTTTCTGTTTTCATATTTAGTAGTTTGACGAAAGAAAACAAAAAGTTTCTGTTTGTAGTGATTCTTGTCGCTCGCTTTAGGCTGTATTGTGAAGTTATCGATTAGATGTCACTACCAAAGATGTAGAAGTATCTGTTTTTTAATCTGTTGAACTGTAAATGTGATTGTATGATATCGTAATACCTTCACTTAAATGTAGCGCTACGGCTTCTCAGGTTTCACAGGTTTGGAGTTTTTCTTTCAAAGAAGATAAAAATTCTCCTGCTGCATTTGAGTTTTCCCACCAACACGAGACAAATACACGAAGGACATAATCTGAATATGTGACATAATTTTGACGTCTCGGCTCAATCTAAAGATATTGGGAGAGTGTTGAGCTGTGGGAGAGAAGGATTAAGAGAGAGGAGTTTGTTCTTGTGTGAGACATTATGTCATAGTCCATATTGATGATAGTAGTTGGATAACGAAGAGCAGTAATAATATGATGTATATGAAATCCTCAGCAGGAAACTAATATCCAGCTGTTATCGCCCGCCAAGCTGCAGAGGAGAAATGAAGGAGAAACTTTATATTAAAAGACCCCGCGGCGCTTTGCGTCTGTCTCTATTCCAACGGAGATCTTCTCAATAATGCAACTCTTGACTTCTGCTCATTAAAGGGACGCCGCTCTCGGCTCTCTCCTCTTTCTGTTGTTGCTGTGGCAACTCACTAAAATACAGATGTAAATGTGATGAAATGAACTCGGCAACAATTAATGTCAACCTAACGTTGACTCTCCCACTCAAGATAATATTGCTTTCCACATGATGTATAAATATCTTTGTTTGTTGTCACGATACGTTTTATCATTGTCATTTCACATCGTGGCAATATTAGACACTCGGAGCAGGAAGTCAGGTGATGTCGTATGAAGAGCGAGAGTCAGTGTTGGGAGGATGAGGTCAAATCAACACTTGAACAGCGGTCTCCTGGGTGAAAGTCATGTCCCGCGTGAAACCAAACGTCAACTGATTGCTATATTACTTTGACTTGTAATTTATGTAACAAACATGCTCACTTATACCAAACCACAATCTTCCTCAACCTAACAAAGCAGTTTTCTTTGAATTCACAACGTTAACAGCGTGTTTGAAACTGCAACCGTTGCGACGTCAACTGCAACGTTAACTACATGTACAAAACGTTAACTGTTGCAACTGCAACATAAACCACATGCTTAAAACTGCAACCATTGCAACGTTAACCGTCGCAACGTCAACTGCAACATAAACCACGTGTTTGAAACTGCAACCGTTGCAACGTTAACTACATGTACAAAACGTTAACCGTTGCAACGTCAACTGCAACATAAACCACATGCTTAAAACTGCAACCGTTGCAACGTCAACCACTTGTTCAAGACTTCGACCGTTGCAACGTCAACTGCACCATTAGCCACGTGTTTAAAACTGCAACTTTAACCATGTGTTTCAATCTGCGACATTATTCATGTTAACTTCCACCAATATTATAGCGCCAGGCAGCTGTTTTCTCTGAAAAATGCTGTAAAAAAACCACATTACGCTACCTGCTCAGCTGCCAACAGCAGACACACAGTTGTAGACCAGAGACAGATATTTCCCTCAGCAGTTGGTGGAGACCAAAACAGGAGCTGAAAGAAAGAGAATGCTGGACGAACATTACATTATTGGGATAATTGTGAATATCCTCACAAAGTGACTTGAAAAAGCTTCTAGCTCACTATCATGTCGAGAAAAAAATATATAACCTGATCAAACATGACCGGCCTTTCCTCCAGGAGGTAAGTGTGAAACCAGAAGTCAACGATGTTTTATTTGTTGCTTCCGTACTGAAATAACGACACTCCAGTAGTTATTTTCACACAAACCAGGATCGTTTCCTGAACTTAGCTGTTTCCTGTGAAGACAGAAGGGCGGAACGAGTGGAAACACTTGTTGTCTCAACGTTCTGTCTCTAAAGCGGTGAGCCCCACGAGGTTCTCTGCGCTTCTCTTCTCCTGATTGATGTGGAGTGTTTCAGCCACATTGACTGCTTCGTCTCTTCTTCTGGTTGTTTATTGCAGCTCTCTCTGTGTAACCTCTGAGACTCTCCAGCGCCCAAAACAAATCCCACGTTGGTTCATATTTTATTCATATTTCTCGATGCATATTTTGCTGCCTGCACAGCGGTCACTGCTTTCCATCGCCTCCCAGCCATTTGTCACCTTCTTCTTTTCATGTCTGAGATTATTTTTACAATATGTGAATCAGCATCTTTTTTGATGCGTTTGGTTGAAGGTTTGCTGCTTTTCTTTTCGATGAAGTTCATGTTGAGGATGAAACAAACATTGTGAAGGTTGTAAAATGAGTTCATCATCAACATCAACACGGCTGCTGCTGATCAGATTTGTTCCCCCAACAATAGTGTGTCTCGTTCACACACACACACACACACACACACACACACACAGGGTATAATAGCCAAACATAACAGGACAGTGCAGAGGCACGTTCTAGTCATAACATCCCTGCTGTACACTGTGTGTGTGTGCGTGTGTGTGTGTGTGTGTGCGCGCATCAAAAAGTACTCGTTAGACATAATATATATTTTATTGTTGTATTATAATTATTGATGCTTTAACGAGCTCATTTCAATGACTTCATATACTTCTTGTTAGTTTAATGTACAATAATACTTCATTATTTATTAGTAAGTTATATTTTTTATTCATAATGATAATAAAGACGGAACTCTGACGGAAGACGGAAGTTGAAAAAAGTAATAAATCGCAATATATGTTATCACAAGTCTCAGAATATCGCAGTATCGTGAAAGTATCAAAGTATCGTAATAATATCGTATCGCGAGATCTCTGGCGATTCCCACCCCTACCTGAAACGGACTCCAGGGGTCCTCTCACCTGGTTTGTCATAGGCCAGGTACAACTATCCACTATCGGCTCACATGAGGGGACGTTGCCGGTCCCTGTGGAGTAAAGCAGTCGTGTTTCTGAGCACCAGAGTCCTTTCAGAAAACCTCTTGTTTTACTGCAGCAGGGTCTGACAGTCTGCTCTGCTCAGTCCTGGTTCCGGTTCTCACAGTTTCTCATCGACGTCTATACAATCTGACTTCTTGTTGCAACCAGAGGAGTCGCGCCCTGATGGCCAGTAGAATGCAAGTTTAAGACACATCCTCGCATGAAGCGGTCTCTCCTCCAGGAGAACGCTTGTGTACTTCCGTACTTAAGTAACGTCACATCTGTAGTCATTTAAACACAACGTCTCCTAAACCTTACGGAGTAGTTCCCTGTGAAGACGGTAGTTTATTTTGAAAAGACTGTATGCAATCAATGAATGTTCTGGCTGTTGTTCAGCGTTGCTGTATTTGTTTCCCCCTAGCTGTTTATACAGCGCGCACACACACACACACACACACACACATCCTCAGGGTTGAGAGAGAGAGAGATGAAAACTAAAGGTCTCTCTATCGCTCTGCAGCAGCTGGCTGTCACTGGCTGATACCACAACAACTTCTATTGCTGCTTTACACACACACACACACACACTACAAACTCTCTTACACAACCTTCAGGCTGCTTCAGCATTTTGTTTGCTTGTTGTTCGCTAAGAGGCTGATGGGCTTTTTTAAAATGTGAAACGCACACACTCATACTCAGAGCGTGTGGCAGAGTACCATTTAGCTGGTAATACCCTCTAAATTCATACTGCATGTTAATAATGCGGACACCCTCATATAATGAACTGGGTCAGACACACTCAGTGTGTGTGTGTGTAACTATGGATGTTTGTGCATGCTTCAGCTGACTGTACAGGTGTGTGTGTGTGTGTGGGGATGAGAGCGAGAGAAGAAGTGGGAAACGTTTAATACCGTAATCCTCTAAATTGCCTCTGCTCTAAACCAGGGTCACACTTTTTCGTGTGTGTGTGTGTGTGTGTGTGTGTGTGTGTGTGTGTGTGTGTGTGTGTGTGTGTGTGTGTGTGTGTGTGTGTGTGTGTGTGTGTGTGTGTGTGTGTGTGTGTGTGGGGGGTGGATGAGGCAGTTTGCATGGGTGGCGGTGGAGCAGCTCTGTTCTGGTCTGAGCGACACCATGAACCTCTGTCTGCTGCTGTCAGTGAAACACACCCAGCTGTGCAGTGAGTGGACCGAACATCTGCTTCACACCGGGCTGCACTTCCTGCTCCATAATTCATGTCTGCGTTGTTTGTCGCTGTTGTTTTTCAGCCTGTCGACACCGTTTTCACTGCGGAATTAAAAACAGTTTCATTTAAAGTGAGGAGCTGACGTGGTGCTCCGCCCATTCTCTCTCGAGCCTCCGAATCGACAGCAAACGTGTTCATAAGACGGGAAGCAGCTGGAAGCTTTGTCTTCTTATTGGGCTTGTCTGGTAAAGAGTTTGAAATGAACACATTCGATATTGGATTAGAAGTCCGCGGTGCAGTTAAAGTAATGATTTGCAGAACAATCCTCTTCTCTGCTAAACAAATCTGAATTTAGATCCGGAGAGACTCAGTTTCAGCCAAAAGTACGAACTGTAACCAGAGTGAGCTGAGAACAGAATGTGAATGCGATGTCTGGCCTTGTTTCTCCGCATGCCGTCTCTTGTCACTTCTTGTAGGTGCTGGATGTGGATTACAGCCTAAAATAGAGACGAACATTCACGCAGGGAGATGTGATCAGCTGTTTGCAGTCGAGCATAAGGGCTGCAGTGTGTTGGGGAAAGCTGCTTTGAAAGGCTCAGTTTCTACAAGCTCCACTTTAGAAGGAGTTGAACCGCAGATCGTCACCGTTCCCACCAAAGATATTTAGATTTTCTCAAATGTGTATCACTCCGCCGCTGAAAATAGTCCCAAACAAATGTACAACAAGTTTGTTTGATCATAAAACTGCAGTCAAATTACCGAGCCTTCAAGATTTACATCTTCCTTTGGGAAGTTTGACAGTAATGAGAGACGGACTAACGCATTGTTGGCTTTGGTGAGAATAATGCCTCTATTATCCTTCAGGTTGCATAACAGCACCTGTATCCAAACAGCAGGGGGTCTCTTTCATAGCAACTAAAAACCAACAGGAACATTCTTCTGATGCGTCGCCTCTTTTAAAGACTGTGACAGAACACCTGCCAGCTTTTCTCAACCGTCAACTGCCTTTAGAACAGCATCAGCAGGATCTGGAGCCGGTTAAGTCGACAGAAAAAAACGTCAATCACGACATCTTAAGGACTTAAAGATGAGTCTCTGGGAGCTGTCTGGGATGCTCTGACAGTTATCCCCACATGAGCCCCAATGCAGCAAACAGGAAGCGGTGAGCCGGCTGAACGAGGCCTCGGCGCCAGAATCTCTTGATGGAGGCGAGGCAGCGAGTTGGGTTTTTTAAAAAGTAGCTGTAAACGCTGCTTAGGTAGGAGAGATAATTAAAGCAGGAGACGGAGTGTGTTGGTATGCAGGGACGATACAAAGACACAGGGACACACACCGTCTCATCGGTGTGTGCCGGTGTCAGGTTAATGGGAGGTGTGCCGGGAGAGAAAGCGGTTGTTAATCGCTCACTCCAACGCAGAGAGAGGACGCAGCCACTAAATTACATTTGCATAACACAGAATTAATCAGTGCGTGAGTTTACCGCCATGAAATGGGATCATGTCTCTCTCTCTGTACCTCGGCGGGAGAACTTTCCATGCATTGATGTAAAGTCATATTTGTTTAAGAAGATTGATTTCCTTCCTCCCGGGCAGTTGGCAGGTTTCACTTTATTTCAGGGTGCTGTGGAAATAAATTTGCACTTTCTTCAGATTGGTAATCCATCACAGGGAACATTTTGTCAAACTTATGTTTTTAAAACATCCAGTTAACGAGAAAAACTGAATACAAACTAAAAGCTCATTTGTCTTAAACTGATATTTCGTACAATTCTTTTGACGGTGTTGGTGTCCTTGAATGCACCATCACGGAGAGTTATTCTAAACCGCATTGCCACACGTCCTTTACAAACAAAAATACAACTAATCAGATGTTCTCTGCTTTCTCAAACAAGTCCTGTCTCGGTACTGTTTTCGATTAATTAATTACTCTTTTGATCCATAATCTGTTTGCCTGAAAACGGTCCAGACCTCGAGGATATTTAGGATGTTCCCCGACAGCTGATTTTTATTTTGGCATTCATGCTTTGACAAATGACTTGAAGTGTTCATCGATTATAGAAGTTGCCAATTAATTTACTGTCAAGCGACTAATTTGATTAAGTGACTCATTTCCGCTGAAAATGAATGGAAACCAATGGGTCGTTTGGAGAGTTGTGAATAAAGAGATTATCTGTAAACGGAACGATAACTTTGATATCTTTACGTCAAATGTAATGTTTGATCTGAGGATGGTTTATGTTTTTACCTATTCAGGGCTTTTGTACTTGTGTGGTCTCGGTCGTGAGAACATTTTCTTTATAGTCTTGCACGTCTTAGTGTTCAGCCATGTTGGACTCGGGATCGTCTTTCTCTTGTGCCTTGTTGGACTCGGGGTTGTCTTGGTCTCTTGCATGGTTGGACTCAGAATTGTCTTGGTCTCAGGCCTTGCTGGACTCAGGGTTGTCTTGGTCTCAGGCCTTGCTGGACTCGGGGTTGTCTTGGCCTCGGGCTTTGCTGGACTCGGGGTTGTCTTGGCCTCGGGCTTTGCTGGACTCGGGGTTGTCTTGGCCTCGGGCCTTGCTGGACTCGGGGTTGTCTTGGTCTCGGGCCTTGCTGGACTCGGGGTTGTCTTGGCCTCGGGCCTTGCCGGACTCGGGGTTGTCTTGGCCTCAGGCCTTGCCGGACTCGGGGTTGTCTTGGCCTCGGGCCTTGCCGGACTCGGGGTTGTCTTGGACTCGGGGTTGTCTTGGACTCGGGGTTGTCTTGGCCTCGGGGTTGTCTTGGCCTCGGGCCTTGCTGGACTCGGGGTTGTCTTGGCCTCGGGCCTTGCTGGACTCGGGGTTGTCTTGGCCTCGGGCCTTGCTGGACTCGGGGTTGTCTTGGCCTTGGGCCTTGCTGGACTCGGGGTTGTCTTGGACTCGGGGTTGTCTTGGCCTCGGGCCTTGCTGGACTCGGGGTTGTCTTGGCCTTGGGCCTTGCTGGACTCGGGGTTGTCTTGGCCTCGGGCCTTGCTGGACTCGGGGTTGTCTTGGCCTCGGGCCTTGCTGGACTCGGGGTTGTCTTGGCCTCGGGCCTTGCTGGACTCGGGGTTGTCTTGGCCTTGGGCCTTGCTGGACTCTGGGTTGTCTTGGACTCGGGGTTGTCTTGGCCTCGGGCCTTGCTGGACTCGGGGTTGTCTTGGCCTTGGGCCTTGCTGGACTCGGGGTTGTCTTGGACTCGGGGTTGTCTTGGCCTCGGGCCTTGCTGGACTCGGGGTTGTCTTGGACTCGGGGTTGTCTTGGCCTCGGGGTTGTCTTGGCCTCGGGCCTTGCTGGACTCGGGGTTGTCTTGGCCTCGGGGTTGTCTTGGCCTCGGGGTTGTCTTGGCCTCGGGGTTGTCTTGGCCTCGGGGTTGTCTTGGCCTCGGGCCTTGCTGGACTCGGGGTTGTCTTGGACTCTGGGTTGTCTTGGCCTCGGGGTTGTCTTGGACTCGGGGTTGTCTTGGCCTCGGGCCTTGCTGGACTCGGGGTTGTCTTGGCCTCGGGGTTGTCTTGGACTCGGGGTTGTCTTGGACTCGGGGTTGTCTTGGACTCGGGGTTGTCTTGGACTCGGGGTTGTCTTGGCCTCGGGCCTTGCTCATCCGGGATCATCGTACAGAACGTCCTCCTTCCTTAACGTAGAAACCTGTAATGGTTTTCAAACGTTCAGAGCAAATTCAACCAGAAGCACGTCGCTGTCGCCAGAAGAGTGACCACTTTCTTCGGCTCATTTTCTGTAACCAGTGTAGCATCATGCGTTCGCTCTTTCAGACTTTTCAAACGTCAGCCATCGCTGCTCGCTGTTCTAAAACTCCGTTAACGCCGTTTTGAATGGAGGGTGTTCCCTGAAGGCCTAAATGCTTTCCTAAAGTAAACTAATGAGAGAAACATTGTGCTACGCTGTCATCTTTTGGCATGTCGATGGCAACACAAGCCTGTTCTTCTTGCGTCGGTGTTGTTTGGTGGTGAACTGGTTAATGAGTTCCTGTATTTACTACTCATTGTGTCTTTGTCCACACAGTCGGTCCTCTGTGTCCTTTGTTTGTTTCTGCTGGCTGTCGTTGCTCCGCTGAGATGTTACCCAGTGGTACGATACAGACCGTACATTGTGTGTGTATAAAAGCACTCCGTCCGCTGAATAACGGCCGGCCTCTCCGACCTGCTATCATCGGACTAATCCTCTTCTCAAAGGTCGCCTTATTAGAGGCTCTTACTTTGTCACTGTGTCATGATATGCACTTTTACATTAATACAGGCTCAGTAGTGTAATCATATGTTTCCCGGAGTCCTCTTTCTTATTCTTCCCATTTAGACTCGTCCAATTCTGATGAAACGTCTTTTTCTTCGAGCTGCGTCAGATTCAAGGTTTTAAAACATTAAAAATGAGAGAAACAATTTGGCGGTGTTGATTCAGTACTGATTTGTAATGTTAATGAATGCAATCAACAAAAATGATCCAGACTTTTGCTGATCCCAGCATCTCAAATGTGATGACATGATGAAACTGAAATAGTTTTTAGGGTTGGACTATTGATATATTATTTGAATCTGTAAACTTTGGTTCTGGGGAATTGTGACGGTCATTTAAAGTAAAATAATCCTCTGACTCGACGATTCGTTGCAGCCTTAAAGTTTAATATCTTTTGGTCTGTTGGTCGGTCAAAACCCTTTGGACTCGTAGCTCGACCTGAACTTGTATTCAAGCAAAAATTATTTTAATGTGGCTTCCAGACAGCCGTCAAATATAATGAATACAGAAAAATGAAGTATTGTAATGTGCATTTCCACTATTGACGTTCTATAGACTAGACGACATATCATACAAACATGTTTTTCTAGATTTTGTACATATTTCTCCGTGTATTTTGGACCCCTGGGCTTGCTTCCCCTCTCTTTGTTCGTCCCTACATGAGTGTGTAATGCTTTGTGGACTCTGGGACTGGTAGCTCTGTGTGTGTGTGTGTGTGTGTGTGTGTGTGTGTGTGTGTGTGTGTGTGTGTGTGTGTGTGTGTGTGTGTGTGTGTGTGTGTGTGTGTGTGTGTGTGTGTGTGTGTGTGTGTGTGTGTGTGTGTGTGTGTGTGTGTGTGCGTGCTATCGTCTTCGGTCTTTTGGTTTTATGCTTACTTTGTCTCAGCCATGCTCTCCTCCAGGCCTCTTCATTACCACCAATAACAACTCAATTTCCCCTGGGCTCCGCCAATCATAGCGCCCATATCCCCTCCAGGCACGGCCAATCAGCTTCAACGCTCCTCCAGCCCGATGTCATGGCTGGCTAATGACGCCCGGTGGTGGGCATGAATGAAAATGAGGCCGAGTCGGGGCTCTTCCTAACTCGGAGAGCATTTTAGCCGTAAACAAGAAGTCAAAGTTTGGAGCAAGATGCTATTGGACATCCAAGCAGCGCAGACGTCCACTCAGTGAAGTCTGAACGTGTGAATGTTACCGTCGCACCGCATCCACCAGGCCAAAACGTAATATTTAGTGTTTGAAATGAAGTATGATGCAACGGTTTTGTTTACATAGACTGGAAACCAGACTCTTAAAGACCTGTCGTGGATTTAAATGTTTCTTTGGGCCAACATCTGGACAGACAGACGGTCAGAGAGACAGACGGTCAGAGAGACAGACGGTCAGAGAGACAGACGGTCAGAGAGACACAACCTTCGATGGGGTTCCAGATCTGGTGCGTCCCCGGGGATCTCGTGTGTCAGAAAACCGTTTTTATTTTGAACTCGTTCCCGCGGGTGTGGATGTAAAGACAGAGAGAGAGAGAGAGAGAGAGAGAGAGAGAGAGAGAGGGGGAGACGATGTGAGTTACAAAGACGAGCTAGAAAGAGGAAAGCATCGAGAGGTTACAGTGAGAGTAAATCAGTCGGGCTTTATTCCCCCGGCTGGAGCTTCAGCAGACATTCCTGGATTTAGTTTCACTCCAAACTTTTTGAGCAGAGGGGTCAGTGAGACTTTCACAAAGTATGCACTCGGGATTTTAATGAGTCATAGATTGCTGTTCTCTCCCCTGTGTGTGTGTGTGTGTGTGACTCACTTTTCCATCACATTAGCATTTTATCGCCGCGGTTGGCAACTCCGGTTTTCTACCAAATATGTGCTGCTGGTGGCTGCCGATGTAATCCCACACACACAGACCCGGACTCCATTGTAATCCTATATTCAAGCAGACTTTCATTCCTAAAGTCTGTTATCCACAACATGCCAAACCGGCAACCATAAAGCGCCGCCACACAGACTGGATAGAACACCTGAGTCAATGAGTGCAGACGCCAACGCGTCCTCACTGGAACGCATGAAGTACGTGAGCTCGGTCAGTGCTGGCTTCAACTGATGAGGCTCTGTGTCAGGGACTCGTGTAAATATAGGTTTGCTTCATGCACAGTTTCAAAATAAACCTCCATCTTCACGGGAAGTTTGGTTATTTGATATGGACACCACAGTTGTGTTAGAATTGTAACATACATGTATGCACAAGGACCAGATGCACCGGGTTTAGTTTCGCAACACTGTCTGAATGTCCTTGTATCATATTACATCACACGTTTCAATAAATGTCAACACCCAATGACGTTTAACCAGACGTTTAACCGACCAACCAGCAAGCAGCATTAAAACACCCTTACAAGTGTAAATGTATGAATTAGGAAAGTCGTTTTCCTAAACTTAAGTTATTTGGTGAACAATGCTCGACCACAACTCGTCACTGAGAAGCCGTCGTTGCATAAAAAGAAAGTAAATATGAGACATCCAATTGTGCAGAAGTTTAAATGTAGGGATATGAATGTAGAATAAAATGCTGTATATCAGTTGTAATAAAACATTGAAAGGTTTCTGCATTGCAGCCATTAGGACCAGCTGACTCCTGGTATCTGGAGGTAATTGGGGCAAGCAGGTGGGCACAAAGATAAGTCTTTTCAACCCGATAAATCCTTTTTGCAATGAAGCGAACTGAAGTGAATTCAATTTGGAGGGAGTTAAAAGCACGGGGGGGTCAGCCAGTTGATCCACCACCAATCACACCGATCCGATAGCCGCTGCTGTAACGCCAACGATCGGCCAGTCAAAGGCGCCTGATCACGTAAACAAACAAACACCACGTGACTTTAATGCGTTTCGATTTGACGGAAGGCAGAGACGCCGCCGCTGCGACTAACACGTTTTTCAATGTTTTGAGGAGAAATTATAAGATGAAGTTTATGAGAATCAACCAAAAATAACCTGCTGTAGTTGCATCACTGCGTGAATGTTTGTGCAGCGATGTTTTACAGCCACAGGCCGCGGCTATAATTAAACACATGCAGACTAATGGAAGGAGAAACTCAGGACGTCAGGGAACTAATTGCTACACTCAGTCTCTCTCTTCTCTCTCTCACACACACACACACGCACACACACACACACACACACGTTCTTCTTTTGTCTTCACTCATCTCATCTGGCTCAGCAACTCTCTTCACTTCTTAGCCCCGTCACCTACCTCCTCCTCCTCCTCTTCCTCCTCCTCTTCCCCTCTCGTTGTCCTCCAGCAGAAGGATGTTCTCGGTTTCATGAGAAGCTCCTCATTACTGCGTCTCTTTGCTCTCAGCGGTTCATTCTTCTCTCCTGGAGTTTGTGCTGCAGTCGGTGCTCAGCCCCGCGGTACAAAGTCACCAGCGCTGCTTTGTTCGGAGGACGAGCTCTCGGTGTCTTTGTCTCTGAATCAAAGTTCAGTGAGTTTGTTGTCAGGACTGTTTGTCAGAAACGCTGCTCATGAAGTAGTTCAGGCCTTTACCTTACCGCTCCTGATCAACTGTAGATAAACTGGTTCATATAGCAACTAATAAACGCCCTAAATTCAGAGATTAACCTCGCATCTACTTGTTTTTAATGGATTTTAACATGCGTTAGTTAATCTGTATTTTTACAGTTTATTACATGTATTTTTGTGGAACGGTTGTGTACTGTAATCTTAAGATGTTCATCAGCTCACAGACGTTGTTTTGGATGAAGCGGCCAATAGGAGCTCAGTCTGTTGGATTGCTTTTGGGTTTTTTGGACGGGTTGATTGGACAAAACAAGCATTTTGAAGAAAGAGTTGAGATCCATCAATAAATTGAATATCTTCAACCCCAGAAAGTTCAACATTTCTTTCTGGCCTCTGTTTTTCCTCCAGACCCGATGGAGCGGTGGTGGGCGTGGCACTTTGCCCTCTTCGCCCTGGCAGCCGTCTACATCCTCCCCTCCCAGGGTAAAAACAGAGAGTTCCTCTCCACCACACTGATCAACAACGTGGTGGCCGATCACCGCTCGGGCCGGCTGTACGTCGGCGCCGTCAACCACCTCTACCAGCTGAACCGGGACCTCGAGGTCGAGTCCCGCACCGAGACGGGCCCCAAAAAGGACAACCGGCAGTGCACGCCGCCCGTCACGGACGCCTGCGAGGAGGCCGTGGACACCGCCAACCACAACAAGCTGCTGCTGGTGCAGGAGGCCAAGGACGTGCTGGTGGTCTGCGGCAGCGTCTTCAGGGGCATCTGCTCGCTGAGGAACCTGAGCAACGTGGAGGACCTGCTGTACTTCAGCGACACCAAAGGGGAGAAGTCGTACGTGGCGAGCGCCGAGGAGAGCGTCTCCGTGGTGGGAGTGATGTCCTACTACATCAAGGACAATCACAACTTCACCGTGTTCCTGGTGAGGAGTGAAGCACACACACACATATATGCGTTATATTCCCAGCGGCTCAGGGGTGAATTTTAAAAAATCATCACCTCCATCTGTGACATAGTGCCAGCAAACACAATTCAATTTGCAATTTGTAGAGAATGGAAGAATCAAATTGGCGGCCATGTGGGAAATGAGCGTTCTTGTCAGTGATCTTGAGATGTTTCGTTGTTTAATCTGATGGTTGTTGATATTGATCAGTGCAAGTCCTTGAGGAAAACTCGTAAACTGTACGTCAAGTCTTTCAGCTCTGAGTGTTGACCGTTGTGAGACCTTTTCGAAGCCCTTATGATTAAATGTGACGGTGTTATTGTTCTGGTCAAAACCTGAGGCGTGCGTCTAAAGTTTTACTTGAGCCTTAATGTTTCTGCTCTCAAGTCAAATCAAGTCTTTAGGGACGAGTCGAGAATCTGGCCGGTGGAGTCAGAGCCAAGTCTCCCTCGAGTCCACGTCTCCGGTCTCAAATCTATAACCGGGATTTAACACGTGAAGAAAAACAGTTGTAGAAACAAGGATTGGTGGTTTTGGGAGCACTTACGCATTGGCAGCGCTTGAATTGGTAGAAATACGTGCCGTAGTCTACATTTACGAATTTCTACCTCAATAATGCCCCAAAGGCGTAAAGACTACACCTGCTCTATGGTTAAATAGTTCTGTTATTACACACATTAGAGCCATTTAATTCTTCTGGAAATGTTTTCCTGTAAAATCATATCCTCTAAATCAAAAGAGCAGATTCCTAAAACCTTCAGATCACGTTTAATTATAAGCCGTTTGTTCAGGATTAAAGTTGTTGTTGCACGAAAAGGACGTAAACATTTTTATTGATGAATTGCAGCGCCCTCGTTCTCACCGTGCGTTGGCTCGTCCACATGATCTCCACATTAGTTTTTATGTTCACACGGCTTATGAGGCCCATCTCGAGCACTTACGCATTGGAGATATTAAAACGCTCGAGATTCCCTTTACTCAGCACAGCAGGTCAATAAACTAGACACACGATGAGTCTACAGCAGCGGTTCCCAAACTTTTTAGGCCACGCACCCCCTTCTACATCCCAACCGGGTTCACGCACCCCCAACCCCCCCCCCCCCCACACACACACCTTTAAAAAAAAAAAGCAACAGAGCCGCATAAAAATCGGACAAATGAGAGAACAGTTTGCTCGCGCGTGGCGTTTGTTTACAAGATAAAAAACACAAAAACTCTTCCTGCACCGTGCCTTCGAAAAGGTAACGGACGTAACGTTACGAAGGTAACGGACGATTGGCCAGATTGGCCACATCTGTAGGCTCGTCTACTTGCAGAGAGTAAAACTCACTCTTCTTCACGCGACCGACTAATGTAGCCAGGATGTCTTCGGACAAAGCATCGATGCGCGCGACAGTGTTGTTGGACGCGGGATCACGTCCAACTTTTTCGCTTCTCTCTCTCCAATCATACATTCCACCATCTCTTTAACATTTTTCCCTCTCCACCACCGCCTCTCCTTCTCCCTATTACGCGGTCAGAATACTACCACAACACGCCGCCTGTCTCCGGCAGAAATGCGCTCATCCACGCACGGGAACAACACCGAGTTGTAATATAAACCTCCATAACACCCCGCCACTCTCGGCTCATACCTCCCCAGCAACGAGGCACATCACCCGGTCACAATACCTCCAGAATGTCCCCCGGGTGAAATCCGGGACTTGGTTTTATGGTTCCGAGTGGCCGGCGCTCACTCGTTGGCGCTGGGACGCGAGGTCTCCAGCCGTCCCCGCCGTGAGGCACCCGATCGTCAGGTCTGTCAGCCCTCGGAACAGGCCGCGGGTCAATAACTCGTGGGTGGCGGGGTGGAGGCGAGGCAGATCACAGAAACATAAAGACTAGAGTACAGCAAAGTTATGTTGATGAGAAGCGTATTTGTACGTCAAACACAAACGTAATCAGGGAGAAAATACGTTCGTGGTAAAACGTAATTGAGAATGCATTTTAGTTTTGGGGGAACGTAATTTTTAGGAGACAGGACTGCACCGTCATTACATTTTTCCTCTCGCGCACCCCCTAGAGGCAGCTCGCGCACCCCCAGGGGTGCGCGCACCCCACTTTGGGAATCCCTGGTCTACAGGAACACCGACTCTGTCGACGTGAGCTAATCGTCTCTCCCGCCACAGGTTGGTAAAGGGTACGGCAGCCACGACAGCACCAAGCTCATCTCCACCCGCATCCTCCAGGACTACGGGGATTGGGTGGTGTTCGAGAGCATCATCGAGGCCTCGGCGGTGCAGGCCAACCCCTTCGTCCTGCGGTACCTCCACGACTTCCGCTTCGCCTTCAAGGACGGCGGCTTCGTGTACTTCCTGTTCTCGCGGACGCTGGGCGTCCAGGACACCAAGAACTTCACCTTCATCTCCAGGATGTGCGAGGTCGATCACAGTTATTTCTCCTACACCGAGCTGCAGCTCAACTGTAGCGCCACCAACAAGTACAACAAAGCTCAGGTAATAACAATGTGAATGCAGTCTGGATAGGCTGTCGGCGTTTTTCATTGAAAGGGCAGCAGTGACTCGGGAAAAACCTATTTGGACTTTTTACATTTGAATGAGTTTGTCTTCACTTGGAACCTTTTTTGTGAACGCCTCGGCTTTGACCCCTGAAAAACGTTGTAAATTCGATTTAAAATGCTCCTGAACCTGAATGTATGGGGTCTCCACACTCACTGTACCTCTGTTTTATCAGCTAAATACACATTTTTTGTGTGAATATTCAATATTCAGCGCTTTTATCTCCTCCTCGTCTACCCAGGCTGCCTATGTTGCAACACCAGGGGAAGTTTTGGCTCAGACTATGAACAAATCAGGCCAGTATGGACCCGTTTCAGACTCTGACAAGGTGCTGTTTGTCACCTTCACCTCTGATGAAGACCCATCTGCTTCAGCCATGTGTAGGTGTCGTCTTCATTGTGCAGATGTTCCTGATACTTTACTTTGTTGCCTGATGTTTGTCAGTTAGTTGGCAGAATGTCCAAACATGTCAGAACATTTCAGTGGAATGAGGCAGAAAGTTTGTCCCTGGGACACGGAGAAAGGGATGAGTCGTTGGTGCAGATTGAGACGTACTAGCGCCACCATGTGGCCATTATTCCCAGATTGTTCAACACAAATCTGTTTAGATATCTGAGATTCACAGTTGATTCTTGACCGTGGAAACAGCTGCTGAGAAAACACTAGGTTTGCTTGCTACAGTAGCTTTTCTGGAGCTTTTGATCAAATCTCATGATCTTCATCAACAGATGGCGCTCGTTATTGACCTTAAACCTCAGTTTGTAGGCCAACATGGATGAGAGGCCTTTAAAGTTTGAATCATCTACTTTCCTGTATCAACTGAGCAAACTCCATCCGATGGTGAAGATCATGTGTTTTGACTGAAAGCTCCAAAATAAAGAATGTGTTCTAAATGGCGAGACATTTCTCAAAGAAATGGGAAAAAATATATTAATTTTTTTATCATTTTCCGCCAAATAACATATTTGAATAAGTCCCCAATTTTTTCCCCATTATCTCCCATTTTCATTGGTTGCCTAATTCTTTTAGTTGTTGCTAATTTGACGCATAATTAGCTGTAGTTTCATGAGAATCAACCATTCATGTGGCTCTGACGGATTACTACAGTATAAGTTGTACATCTCTTTAAATTTAGCATGATTCATTCTAACGAACATCTCCAGTGATCCCACGTTTTCTGTGGTTACCATGTTTCAAAATAATCACATTTTCTTTCATCAAAATAAAACCGTGAATGTCGAGGATTTTGCAGAATAAGCGCTCTGTGATTTTTGGTTTGTGACATTTTTATTGTTTGGTTTACCAGAAAACACAGACTGAAATGTGTCATTTATTATCAGAGGAAACTGTGTGAAACAGGTACAAACTGTTTTTGCTCCTGTCTGTAGGCATGTACCCTCTTCACTCTATTAATAAGAGGCTGGTGGAGATAATAGGAGCCTGTTACAGCGACAACGGCATCATTAACGAGAAGGCTGCCGTCTACTCGCCTTACTCCTCCAACTCTGAGGACCTGTGCAGCAACACTAACGTGAGACTAGTCTGTGTGTCAGAGATAACGAGAGACTGAAACAATTCACAACGAGCAAATAATTCTACAATAACGTGAATGTTTCACTCGTGATTTCTTTCCCGCTCCATCAGAATGAAAGGGCCATCAAATATAAGTGTGGAGAAGAGTTCCTGCCCTCCCCGTTGGCCAGCAAGGCCGAGTTCGCCTTAACAACCGAGCCCTCATTGGCCCATAAGGGTCACATGACCGCCGTGGCCATTGCTGTGGAAATGGGGCACACGGTGGCGTTCCTGGGCACCGCCGCCGGAGAGGTGAAGACGGACGTTTATGTTCTCTCTTTCTTTGCTGACATTTGTTTTCTTCTTGATTGTCACCTTTTTTCTGTCCATTTGCAATTATAGTAAATATGAAATACATTCAAGACCTGATGGGGAATCGACCTCATAACTCCACAGACACACCGTTACAATATATTATATTGATATATATCAACTGTATTGATATTTATTTATGTTTATAAGGGAAGAAAGTGTCTATTCAGGACCTTTGGCCCTAATAAGCCGTCGTAGTATTTCCTGTAAAATACATTTTTAAAGAAGTGGTAGACTAGACATTGCAGTCTCCAATAATACATGTATGAATGTGTACTTTGGTTCATATCTAAGTGAACTAAAGTCAGATAAATGTCTCCAGTTTTTTGAATAAATACCATTTAACATAGTTGAACAGGACACTCCCCAGTTCAAGCTTCATAAAATGTTTGTTTTGAGACCTTTAAAGCTTCATGATGGAATATTTGCATTATAAATACACATGATTTTACTCAGCATGTCTCTCATTCATGTCTTGTCATTCCTTTGGCGTGATGCCATATTTCGTGCTGAAAAAAAGCAGAATTAATTGAGTGCAAAGGGAGAAACTGAGGAGCCTGAGGAGTTAACAGTGTTTGTGTTGTCTGCAGGTGTTGAAGGTGCATCTGTCGGCCCATCCCGAGGTGTACGGGCGAGCGCAGGGCGACGTCACGGGAGAGAAGGTCAACAAGAACCTGATGTTCGACGATTCCCAACGCCAACACCTGTACATCACCACGGAGAAGAAGGTCAGACTCCGGGCGCATTGATCACGCTTCTTCTCGATCCATTTCTCTCACCTCCCGTCCAGCCAACACCTCCGCGTGTCCACGCATGAAGAAGGTCATGGGCTCACTTCTACTTTTTCATTCCCCCGTCAGGTCGGGGACTTGATGAGTCTTTCATTTATTCTCCTTCTTATTCATCCGTTGGACTCGCACATCCGTCTACATTACCACACAGAAGTCAGCGATTGATTTATTCACTCGTTCGCCCCCTCTCTCTGCGTTCTTCTCTTCATCCGTCTTCTTCTTTGTCCCTTCATCTTTTGCCGCACGTCGACAGTGAAATTTATGTTATTGATTTAGAAATGAATTAATTAGAGTGCGCTTCAAGAGGGCGGCTCGCTTTCATCGAGTCAAGTGGCGACGCTCGGGCTCGCTCCGTCTGCTCATTTAAATGTGTCGGATCGGACTCTTCTTCTTGTCAGGCCTTTAAATGACTTCCACAGCTGGTTGGAAGAAGTCTCCGACTGAAACATCCACCCAAGACCTTCCCTTCAGCAGAACATATCAAAGGAAGATCGTGAATACCATCGTACATAACAGACGTACACACACAGCTCTTGTATGTGTACGTAGAACACTTAAATGTATTTCATATCGTCATCACAATGCAAAGAACATCCAAAAGGGATCCATCACATATTTGTTTTCTCCAGGAATTCTTCCTTAAAAAGAGAAACCTAGACGAGAATAATCATATTTAATATGTCGGTCTCCTCTGTACTGTCAGGCCGGTGAAATTGAGTCGACTGTCGCACTTCTCGGAGTCAGAACTCTATTAAATCTGAACACAAAGGCATGAAAGATATATTTATATAATTCAGTGTGACTTGCACCTCCCGCTGATATCATTACTTCTGATGTCCGTCGAGAAAAGAACATGAATCCACTTTGCAGTCGTAGCACAAGAGAGGCTTCAGAACTCACCCGGGAATCTTCACATTTTAAAGTTTTCTTCAGTGTCAAAGTATTCCAGTGATGGTTGTCTGTACATCCAATGGGTTCACTGCAAACAGGAGCTGCTAATAGATGATTCAGCATGTTTTTAACGGCTAATTAGCCAAACTCTAAACGAATATAGTCCGAAAAACGTTTTAAATGATTTATTATTATTGTTTAGATGATTTCTTTTCTTTGTATTTATTTGCTTTTGTCCTCTGAGTATCAACTTTTGCCCTTAAGCTCCTGAATGTTATTACCAATAACGGCTCCTTCAAAATAAAAGCCTGTCTTGTGTTTGCAGATCACCAAGGTTCCCGTCCAGGCCTGCCACCTGAAGACAGACTGCCAGTCCTGCGTCTCCATGAAGGATCCGTACTGTGGCTGGTGTGTCCTGGAGGGAAAGTGAGTCAGAGAGAGAGTGTGTGTGTGTGTGTGTGTGTGTGTGTGTGTGTGTGTGTGTGTGTGTGTGTGTGTGTGTGTGTGTGTGTGTGTGTGTGTGTGTGTGTGTGTGTGTGTGTGTGTGTGTGTGTGTGTGTGTGTGTGTGTGTGTGTGTGTGTGTGTGTGTGTGTGTGTGTGTGTGTGTGTGTGTGTGTGTGTGTGTGTGCGCGCGCGTGCGTGTGTGTGTGTGCATTTTCAATATGCCTATAAATGCGTTTAACGAGCATAAACTGTTTTCCTGCAAATCCGAGGTTTATTTTGAAAAGACACCATATTGAGTCACGATGATGTTGATCTTGATGTTGATCTTAAACCCCCCCCCCCCCCCAGGTGCACCAGGAAGTTTGAGTGTAGCAGGTGGTGGGAGGACAAGATCTGGCTGTGGTCGCCCAATCAGCAGTGTGTTCAGATCCAGGCCTTCATCCCGCCGAACCTGAGCTGCAAGAAGACGCAGCAGGTAGGAGAGAGTGATGTGAATGAACATGTATTCTTGGTGAATCCCCCCCCCCCCCCCCCCCCCCCCACCCCTCGAGCTGAGTTCACTTCCTGCTGAGCTCAGCTTTCCTCGAACCAGTCAAACCTCCTGAGCTGGAGCGCTCTGTGTGTCCGTGTTGTCAGCATTTCAAACGGGTTCCCAACCTCTGGTGCCTCGCTGCTACGACATAACGACATTTTTAATTCCTGGATACATTATGATTTGCAATTCTATAAATATGAGCCAGATGTGTGTTGCATAGATTTGTGCTGACAGTCGTGCTGATTCAGCTCATAAAGGGAAACAATATTCCCACAACGGTGATGTTGTGACACCTAGAAACTGCTGATGCAACCTCGTTTCGGTGAATCACACATGAGCAACATCGCTCAAAAACAACAACATGCCAGAGAAGATCAACATGTCTATTTCTTACATTTATTCTCTTGTGTTGTCGCCATCCAAACTCCTTATATCCAGAGTTTCTCTTTTACTACTGCCCCATGAACGCCTCTTCAACCTACTTGCGGTTGCTTCGCCAATCAATCTTCTGGGGAGGAGTTTAGTTAATGGTCAATTTTAATGTATGCTTTATTCATCCCTCAATTCAACACGAGCGAGTCTAAAGTATGTTGGACGTTTATTTTCAAAAGAGACCGTATGCATGCTACAAGCGGAAGCATGCTACAATGCGCACACCCGCGCACACCTACACCTACACACACACCTACGCACACCTGCGCACACCTACACACACCTACACACACACACACACAGAGAGACACACGCTCTCTTACCTTTATCAGACTCCTGCATTCAAAATGTTACTTAAGTTAAATTATTAATCAAGAAAATGTACTTAAAGTATAAAAGTAGTTACTTTGCAGGCACACTAAGATGTGGTGTTCCGTGTTTCATATATGATCGCCTCCTCTTAGGTTATTGTAATTCATGCAGCAACATGTAAAACCATGAATAACATGAATGATGTCACATTAAAGGTCCTCTGTGGACTGTCTTCGTTCAGCCGGAGCCAGAAGGATGCAGCGTGATTATGATGCTGTTTCATAAATATCAGAGCACTTCTCTCTTTAACAGCGCCGGCTCTTTTAGGTCATCTTGTGCAGGTGTTGAATATTCAGTAAGTTCTTCTGCTTTGTAGCAATATTGGATTCACAGGTTATTTGCATCGGTGTGATGAAGTACATTGTCAAGTATTTCATTGATTGGCCAAAAGTGGATAGATATTACATCTGTTTGTCATCTATAAACTGATGAATTTCCATAAAATATATCGTGTATGTTGCTGCTATGCTGCTGTAGCATGGAGGGCAAACGTAGACCTGTTGACGGGATAAATCCTCGTGTTTGTTTTCATGATCAGGAATCAAGAACTCGATCTTGTGTCACTTTCCCTGTTTTTCTGTCCAACAGTAGCTCGCTCATCTTTTCTCTCAGTGCAGCCGGTGGAAGTGAACAGCTGTTCCCTCCTCCTTCAACCCCGCTCTCTTCTCCAGGTCGACATCGAGATACCGGCGCTCCCGGCCCTGATGAGCTCCGATCGGCTGCAGTGCGAGTTCGGCTCCGTCAGCAGCGAAGCCGTGATGGTCATCGCTGACAGTCGGGTGCGGGTCGTCTGCGCGCTGCCGGACTCCTCGCAGATCCCACCGACCCCCGACCAGCAGGGTGGGACGGTTCATTCGTCCGCTGCAGCGTTCATCTCCGTCACTGCATTCTGCTCCCGTTTCATCTGTCGTTCAACATTATTCAACGTGTTTGTGTCCATTGTGTAACGCCGTGGGCTACTTTTACATCCTGTCTTCATGCCGTTTGATTTATTCTGTTAATAACTTGTTGTTGAAAGGTTTACAACGCTCGTGTGTTATTTTTGCTCAAAACAGCATAAAGAAAGCGGATCATTCAGCTGCAGAACAGGTCTATTAAAAAGCCCTTTTCACTGATAACTGTTCGCTCGCAGCAGGAAATTAAACTCCTGTTTGGTTTAAACTTATTCAACACTTCAGGAAGTTACTCGTCTGGCTTTGTCCAAAAATAACAAAATCAGTGATGTAACGTGTTAATCAGTGAACTTCAGAGGTGTTGGTCGGTGGATTTTATTACTTTTGCACAGAGCCAGGCTAGCAGGTTCCCCCTGTTTCCAGTCTTTATGCTAAGCTAAGCTAAGCTAAGCTAACCAGCTGTAGCTTCATATTTAACAAGAAAATAAGAACGTGGTATCAAGCTTCTCATGTTACTCTTGGCGTTAATGTGAATATGGTATTTCCCAAATGTTGAATTTTTCCTTTAAATATATATGTGTGTGCGTGTGTGTGTTTTCAGACTACGTGTCCGTCCCAGTCAAGGTTCTGGTGAACGACAAAATCAAGGTGACGTCCGGAGAATATCACTTCTACAACTGTGCTGCTACTGTCAGGAAGAACCAAAACTCACCGTAAGATGGACGACACACACACACACGCACACACACTTGAATCACACACACGTGTCTATAAGCAGGTGGTGTCTTTGTGTGTTCTCAGGTGTATAGCGTGTGTGACCAGTGAGTGGGGCTGTCAGTGGAACGCTCGGGAACACAGCTGCAGTGACAGCAATGATGCTCTTGGTGGAGAACACATAGTTAAACCTCAACAGGTGTGTGTGTGTGTGTGTGTGTGTGTGTGGTCGTCCTCTGCAGTATCTGTGCTCGCTATCGATCACTAGCAGGCGATCTGAAGGACTCATGTTGTTTCTGCTCCTGCGTGTCCTCCCCTGAAGGCTGGCAGTTGTCCTCAGTTTGAGTCTCCGGAGCCGCTGCTGATCCCCGTGGGCTTTCAGATCCCCATCAGCTTCCAGGGAACGAACCTGGACTACACGGTGAGATCAGAACCCGACCGGTTGCTGCTTCGTTGTCGACGTCCACCGTGTTGTACCTGAGTTAATGATGACCTGCTCTGTCTCCAGGGACGGAGGTTTTCCATCGGGACGGAGCTGATGAAGGGCACGGAGGTGACGGTGACGCAGGAGCAGGGGTCAAAGTTCACATTCCCGGGTTATGAGGTCAGAATCAAAGAACCAATGAGGTGTTGTTAATGTGTATTTTGGATGTTTTCTTTCCACTTGTTGAGGATGAAAAACGATGTTTTTTTCCTGTCGCCATCCTAAACTCCACTGAGGGGTCAACGGTGTGCAGGGACGCGTTCTTCCGTCTCTGCACCGACGCGCTCTCTGGTTCTGTGCTCGCGTCCACCAGCAGCTCTACATGTTCTCCTCCAAGCTCTGCGTTCATGTTCTGAAGCTGGCCCGTGAAGGCGTTCAGAGCGACGCCGGGCAGTGCGTCGTCGCTGATGATTCGAGTGATTAGAGTCGGTCGCGCTTCGTTTGTGAGGAGATTCAATTCTGACTCGGGAAAAGTTTGGAGCTCAGTTGTGTGCTTGGTTTTGACACATTTATATTTTAATGATTTTATTATTTTACGTGCCTGTTCGTGTTATTAATGCTTCGGCTCACGATGCTTAGCCGTGTGTGATGGCGCCCCCTAGAGGGCTGCACAGCAACGCCATCGTCTTCACTCACGAGCTTCAGTTTCTCCACTTGTCTGCCTCCATCGATCCTCACCTCATGTTGAGTCCTAAAGATTGCCAATATGTGGTTAAAGTGTGTGTGTTTCCTCACTCTCTTTCTCCACACACACACACACACACACACACAGATTCATGGCTGCAGGAGTGTGTGTTTCACAGTTATAGATGTGAGGTAATTTAGTGTTGAGCTCCAAATAGGGAGGAATGTTTTGTGACCGTGTGTTAATGCAAACCTGATGGTGTGTGTGTGTGTGTGTGTGTGTGTGTGTGTGTGTGTGTGTGTGTGTGTGTGTGTGTGTGTGCAGTTTTCCTATGACAAGCAGCAGGAGGTGAACGTATCCTTCCATATCAAGGACAGAGACACTTTGAGGAAGATTGACAGCACCCTGACAGGTTGGTGTGTCACTTATACACACGCACACACACACTTATACACACACTCATAAC
>NC_136655.1:1898008-2058920 GCF_949748355.1 Melanostigma gelatinosum | reverse complement strand
TTTTGAAGTTGAAAAATCCGTCCAAACCTATTTTTATTTCAAATGTTGTCATCACGTTGTGCAGATCATCCAGTCGCTGGACGAGGACCCAGCAGCCCAGAATAAGCAGCTCACCCTCCGCCTCCAACAGATCGCCGCCGCCCTGGAGAACAAGGTCACCGACCTCTGACCCCTGACCTCACGGAGGGGTCAGGGGAGGAGCTAGCGGCTACGAAAACACAGAATGTGGTTTTCCATTTAAGGACTCGATAGGAAGACGAGCTTGCAGACTCTACCGAATGTTTGACTGTGTGAGGACTGAAGTGGGAGGGGCTAGTGGTGCTACAGGAAGCTGTTGACCATATAAGGACTGAAGGAGGTTTTTTTAGGAGTTTTAGGACTCCAGGAGGGCTGATGAATGGTGATTTTGGACAAATGAAGTGTTAAAATATGCCCAGAGTGGTGGAAACAGACGCGCTGATATCTGCTGCAGTTGTATTGCGTATGTCCACTTGGCATCCCAAAACAAATACCGAGGAGGGATGCAAAATGGCGACCGTAACGTGGCTGCAGATGGGAGCTTTGTGAAATGGAAGGGTTGTTCTTTGAACGGTAACTGAGGCGTTCGATATGCGTGATCCTCGGACCTCGATGTCTCTGTGATCGGTTTCTCTACGCCACTCATTTTTATTTTACCTGAAGAGGAAAGAAGGTTTTTGGACAGTTGAAGAATGTAAGTGAAGTAATGAGACATTACCAAATATTGTTTTCTTTTTGCTACTCAGCCCTTTTTGGAAGTTTGGATTGGAAGTAAAGCTGCTCCCGGACGGTTTGTGACCACTTTTCACTTAACGTGTTCCAGCAAAGCCTCTGAACTGTGGATGTGAGGCGATACTTTAAACGGCCAACAGGAGAATCTGATCCCTTGTCAGCAACAGAGAACAGTTTTCATCCCTAAAGCGTGAAAACGCTCCGATGAACTTTCTGTCACCTTCAAGCGAGCTCAAATAAAAAATAATCAACCAATGAAAACCAACTACGGTACACACCACTGGCCAATCGGGGGTCTTGGCTTGTCTTCATGGCCCAGTTGAGAGTGAATTCAGGGTACGACGTCCAAAAATCAAACCACAGCGTTTTAACTTTTCTTACATCACGGCCAAAAGTAGTTTTTTCATATCCGATGATGTGTTTCTATGCTGATGACACTGTGACTCGAATCCCAGCAGAATAATTTCACTCTGTTCAGTTTGTTTGGTATTATTTTTTGTATGCAATCTTTAAAGGGATGGTTCGGGTTCTTTGGAATGGGGTAGTGTGAGGTACTTTTCCATAGTTAGCGTATCATCGACAGTAGATGGCAATCGGTAGTTTACAGCAGCAAAATGTATTTTAAGCCACGAAGAAAATCTAGTTTTGCACTATATTTACGATACTTTCCTGTCCAGCTGGGAACTGAAGACGTTATCTACGCTCTCCTCAAAGCCACCGGACTCCACCTCGTAGAACAGAGAGGTTGCTGGTCTACCGCTGCCTTCATCAGTTAGTTTGTTTGCGACTTTGGGGTTTGAAAGAGTTTGTTCGGATTCACCAAAGTCACGACGATGGATAACTCGTACAACCCCACTTCAAAACACCCAAATATCCCTTTAAGCAGAGGCTTAGCATTTCCATATCCAACATGAACATGATCTTTTTAATGGACATACGATGCCACTTCCTGCTTCTCTTCATGAAGTGTTCATCGGGGTGGTCCTTAGTCTCATATCTTGTGCGTAAATGTGTGTTGACACTTTATTGCTGAGGACCGGCTTGTTTTTACTTTGTGAAAAATCCTGACTGCCAAATCATGTGGTCTAAACAGCCAAACACTTGTATTGTTCAGTGTGATTTGTTTTTATCATCTGTATGATTTCACTTCTTTTGCAATACTCTCTTCATATATAATGCTGCGTTCTTCTTTTGCACACATAAGAGGAACTGACTTGAGTGTCTTCTAAAGACAGGGTATCCTTAGGTCCTTCAGAAAGGCTTTAAATAAATCTAAAGTGAAGGTGGTAACGTGTTAAACTGTATTAATTCCAGTTATTACAAGTCTTCTTCCTCTATCATGCATTGCCAGTGTTCTTAGAGCTGCAAGATCACTAAAAACATGCAACCACGACACGACTTCAGTTTACTTGATTTCACCAGAGTCGGTGCCGCTTCGCTGCTATTCTACGGTACGAACATTTAAAACACGCGGTCACAAGCGATGAAGTGTCCGTCATTGTTCTGTGGAAGGTTAAAAATGCATCAAATAAATCAAACAAAGAGATGAAGTGACATATACACACATCGCTATATAATATATGCATTTATTTAGTAATAATTCAATTAAGGACTTACCTTAAAAGAACAGCTTTTTGCCTTTATTAACTGACTTGTTTTTCTTTGCCACTTTAAAATCAAGTCACAAAGACTCATGACAATTCACTAATGTCACATTTTTTGTGTTCTTTGTAAACAAATGTTTGTTTTATTGTTCTGTTTAGTGTCTTAATGAAAAACGATTCAGTTTTTAAATGCAAAAACAAATACTTTTCCTCTGATCGTGCCTCTTTCTTATACATAAAAAGGAAATGCATATTGATATGATTATTGTATTTAATTACATTTTCTGTTGGAGTTGTTTCCATTAAGGCATTTTAAATCGTCCATATTATCCTCCACAGAAATACCAAAACACAGACTGCTGTCTCATTCTACGTGGACGTAACGCAGCACCTGCAAAGACTCATGTGCCTCCTGATGATTGCCTCCTCTTTGTTCTGCACATTAAATGTTTCATCGTGTTCATATTGAGGTTTTGTTCAATCAGAAGCATGCAGGCTTAGTCTTGCTGAAACCTGCATCAGTGTCGTAAAACGAGTCAATATTGTTTTAGAATTCTTCTTTAGATATCCAAAGCAGAGTGAGGAACAATATGCTTTCTGTCGACAGACATATGGGAGAAGATGTAATCGTATAATTGTGGACCGAATTATCAGCAGATCTGCTAAAGTATAAATTAAGTATTTTTTCTTTTCCTTTTGCTCCACATTAATCATCGTCGCCATAAACTCATTACATATCTGCATTATTCTTTGCCTTCTGAGCCAGACGACGTGCTTTATGTAGTGCTTGAGTTCAAATCAAAGATTAAACATGCAGTTTGTAAGTTGGATGATGAACCCCACGGCCTTCTGGGAGAAAAGGACTTTTACTTTGTCTGTTTGTTTCAGTGAAATTGATGATTATTTACAAACTGCATCTTTAAATTGTGAAGCAATACGAGTTTTTGTGTTCACGTCTCAACTGCTCTGCGAGCTGACCAGAGTTTGGCGCCACATGACTTCCAGATACAAAGACTGAAATAAACACATTTGTAGCTTTCTTCGGGGCATTTCTCTCCTAGAAATTAGTTTCTGAAAGCCACTTTGGTGCCAAATAACTTCAAGAACTGTGTTGAAGTGTGCGTAGTTTCCATTTGTCATTTGAGTTGTATGTTTGACGAGTGTAGCCAGAAATATGGGGGACAAACAATTGTGCATTAGATGATATGATGGCACTTTTCTACAAACAAAAAAAAGTTGACATGTGAAACTTTTCGCCAAATGTCACCAGCGTTTCAAATTTTCTTTTGAAGTTTAGATCTTTAATTATTCTAACATAAGAGCTCACTCTACAAATTAGTTTATTGTTAAATATGAAACCTCTGATTCAAAATATATCTTTAAAAAATGTCTCCACCTCCACCGACGCTATAGCTTCTTCCTGCCTTCTTTTTGCCACCAGCGAGTGCCTTAAAGAGTAGAACTGAAAGTAGATTTGGAAGTAAAATCCTGAAAATAAAAGGTGTCTATCGGCACATGTACGTTTATAGAAGGGGTGTCCTACTGGATGTTTGTGGGTCTTAACTGGACGATCGCAACAGAAAACGGGGCTGTTAGAACGTTTTTTTAGAGAAGGTAAAGTTGGTACGGTCACGTTTTTAAAGCTTATGCAACTCATTTAAACATCGCTATTATCAACCGTGTTCAGGAATTAAATTCCCAAAACCCACAAGTTTTAATTATAACTTGTCAAAAAAAAAACATTCAGTAAGTCAGAGAAAGTGCAGATAAATCCCCAAAACCCTGTTGCACCAACTGTTTGCAAGTTCAAACCTAGTTCTAACATTAAGTGGAGTTTTAAACCACAAAACCCACAAAAATGTATTCGTGATTAAATATCACTAACTGGTGTAACTGACGAAGCTGATGTTAGCTTGCTAATACTTGACTTGGTTTAGAGTGAATAATAAAAGGGTAATATGGAGTACGGTCGACATATCTGACCCAAAACTTAAATTAAATTATTATTAAATTAAATTATTTTTAATATTTAAAATTACACTTCACGTAATTAATAACACAACAAACCTCAAATTAGTAAATAACGCCTGATAAGTTAGCATTTTTGGATATTTCCCGCTCATTCTGAATACTGTTCTGAAACGGATTAATTCATGTTTGCAGACGTTCATAAAACAAATACCTAAATTTAAATCTTTAACTGTACATTTTTTGGAAGTTATGCTAGCTTCCAATGCTATGACTTCCTGTAGAGTTGAAGTGCTAGCTAACCTCTGTACTAGCTTCTGTAATTGAATCAATCTGTAACCAATGACGGTGTTTCTAAAAAAGATAGTGTTAATGAATCTTATTTTCTGTCCATTTTCATTAACAATCTTCAGAATTCAGAGTCAGAATGTGGTTAGCCTAGCTTAGCATAAAGACTGGAAGCAGATAACCAGTTAGCTTAGCTGTTAGCTTAGCGTATTTAACCTACTTAACGCACAGAACACTGATGATGATGGTTAGCATGTTGTAAACCTATTGCTAGCTTCCATTAGCCCTTAGCAAACAGTTGGCATCCATAGTTGTTGAATGCTAACAGATTATCTTCATCTTTTATTTTAGTTTCATCATTTTTACTGTATTTCAGCAATTACAGTAACATGTGAGCTTGTAAGGCAACTTTTTTGAGAGAAGTATTTGAGTTACAGATGCTAGTGGATCAGGGGCTAGCTAGCAAGACTTTAGTTATTAAATTGCGGTACATAAAACCCTGAATGGCGGATTATTTCTGCCTTGCTTTGTAGTAATTCATGTTGCCATGTCATTTCATGCAGATGTGCAAATAAATAGCCAACAATTAAACTCTTAAAGGAACAGTGTGTAGCTATTGACAGAAATTGAATATATCAATAACAATGTTTTCTTTAGTGTAAAGTCGCCTGAAAATAACAAACATTGTCTTTGCATTTTCAAGTTTCAGTTGGTTGCAATCTGACACCTCGCCACTAGATGCCGCCAGATTTTACACACTGCACCTTTAAGTAACATTTTAATATGAAAACAGCCACAAAATAAAATATAATCCGATGCTTTTCCCTTTTGGCGAGACATTTTAAAACTCGTCTGATCATCTTTTTTTGGGGGAATCTGTCAACCTTGTGGAGGATTTCATTTCACAGACCGTTGAGCATTTACTGGATTGTGACTCATGGAGAGGCAGAGAGGTACAGATGTGTAATGGCTGGATGAGGGATCAGCAAAGGGAACTGAACCTTCACTGTAAGTACGTTTATTCGTCCGCTATTTGAGGATCTGTGTGTTTGAAAAAAATAAGCGTATTTGAAAAATATTGCTTTAGAGGCACAAACTAAAACAAGTTTTGAGAAGTTTTGAATGTTAAAACAGAAAATCGTCCCACTGGTACGGATGTTTTTACCAACATCACAAGGGTTCAATGTGATTCACTGTTTTTACATCAAATACAACCGCCCCACTGTTCATTCTTCTTACATCGTTGTAGGAAACACACGTTTGTTTGTTTTTTGGATGGACTGGACCAACTGTGGACTACTTGAAACGGACAGAAACAGAACTACCAGTGACCTACTGGTCTTTACTGGTCTGGAGCCTAAATCGGTGACTCTTCTGAGGAAGTAGAGAAGTGGGCAAAAAAATAAATCCAGATCTAGGAAGTCCAAATCCAATAAAAGATGTTTATACAAATGCAAAGTCTTCTTCTGTTGTTTGGCATCTTTCAATTTTCTTCTTCTGTCTCAATGTGGAATATTTTAGCAAAAGTTCATTATGTGATCCTGTAAAACCTCCAGACCTTCATTCAAATAATACAAAATACTTATTTTGTCGTTTATTTTGTAAGAAGATTAATTTAAAATCTGTGGGGAAATCACAACTGCCACCATTTTTTAACGTAAAAGTTTGAAGAACCAACGTGACGGTTGTTTTGATGCTCGATGACACCGAGAGACAAAAGAAAGAAGCTCCAGTGGATTCATGGGATTTTAGATCGTGTTGTTCGTGCCTCAGAAGAAAGTGTTTGTTTGGATGTTTCACAGCAGAAGACCGTGTTTAACGCCTCCGGCAGCCCGAGGCGAGGACACTGCTCACACGTTCCACTCCTGCTAAACATTCAGATTCACCGCTGGTCAGTTTGCTATGAATGAATATTTGTTTGTTTTGAATCACAATTATCTTCCCTTTGCACCACTAAGAGCTTTGAGTTAATTTATAAGGAAAAGTCTAAAACTGGGTAAATCTGATTTTAACTAATAACACCAATGCTGTTTTTTCTGCAGAACTTCCTCCTGACGTACACAAATATGTGCAGTTTGGTAAGTCTTCCATTTAATGATTTTATTATTAAAATTACATAGAGGATTTGAGCTACAAATAAATGTATTTAATCTTTAGTTTTTACTCCAGTAAATCCTTGAATCTGCAATTTCTGATCAGCAGCCAGTTTAACAATAATATGAATGCATCGATAAACATGACAACACTGCCACTCTGTGTCTAGAATGAAGAAGTGCACTTTTAACAGCAGCAGATTCAGTGAGTTCAGTGTTCATGTCAAAGGAACAGAACTTCTAAAAACACCGGAAGTGAGTTCTTGTAGTTTAACCAGTAGTCCTGTGTATTCATGTGTACTTTTTAAACACTACTACTATACTTAAGTGTCATTTAGACAAAAGGTAAACTGATATAAGAACAAGTGTGCATGTGAGTATTTTCACATTATGACACATCAGAGATGTAGTTTTTACTGCACTGAGATGTTACTGATGTTCCACCAAACACTTCTCTCTAAACCTCTCCCGTGGTTTTTAATTTTAATCATCTTTTGAGGCTGAAAGAGGTTAAAGTTTCAAATATTTCTCACAAAAATTAATTTGACATAATACTAATAGGGTTAGAATAAAACATTGATAAGTTATGAATAGCATACTAATGAGTGTTAATGTAGGAACAGTGCTTTATAAATGATGAACTCAACTAATGCTTCACAGCGTGTAGTGATTTATAAAGTGTCAGTCCAAGTTAACAGATGTTAGTTTATTTCCTTCACAGCAAATCTATAACAATATTACAGATCTCATATTCATCCTATTTAAAGAGGTCTCTGCTTAAATATACATGAGCATCTTAAATAAACATGTAATAAATAACAGGATGAGGGCAACACTTCAGATTATGGGCTGTCATTTATGAATCGTTTCCTGTAAAGACTGCATTTATAATATGTTAACGTATAACCTGGAGGATATTTTAGTCAATGCAAGCACGCAAACAAAATATGGCAAATAGTTTCTAATGACGACAATTTAAATAGTTTGTTCATTTTCTACAATAATCATTCATCTTTACAGGAAACTGCCAATAAAATTTGAAAATTACAGACCTGTAAAATTAAAAGGTAACTCTGTATTTCATGTGTCCATCATTTCTTTATATTTTACAAAAAGTCTCATTATAGGGAAAATAGACTTCAGGGTTTAAACAGAGGAAATTCTATTTTCCCTATCAATCAAATTAGAATATTCTTTCCAGGAAATGTTTATATATATATAAAATCAAACGTTACCTAAAAACAGCATTACCGGATGTTAAGACACGACTTAAAGGAACAGTCCAGATGAACCAGTTAGTGATTATCTGGGTTTAAAACAAGTCATCTTTTTGTCATGTCTCATTGAAAAGACCAAAACCAACACAATGTGGATTAATCCGCCGCTGAAAATAGTCCCATCGCTTTCATTATTTAATAAATTAAATAGGTTTTATTTCTCTATAAATTGAATATATTTAAGATTTGGACTCACTATTTTAATACATCGTCTGAGGCTCTCATATACTGGGCATTTAAAGATAAGACTGAATAGTTTGTTTTGGTCTTCATGGTTTTTTTTGACAAAAAATAAAACTAAAGAAGGCAGACCGGCTTTTAGAAAGAGAGACTCGGAGAGACAAAGTGCAAACATGTGCCGGAGGACAGAAACTAAACTCTTTTCTTAATTTGGTAAATATGCAATGTAATTCTGGGTCAGTGGGACGTGTAGGGGGGCGAGGACAGACCGGGGGTCTCAGCTGAGGTAGGTGAGGATGACCGACTGGATGGGCAGCCTGCAGACGGGACACAGCTTGTTCCTCTTCTTCAGCTTGCGGGCACAGACGTAGCAGGATATCAGGTGTCCCGTCCCGCCGTGGACGATGCAGCCGTTCTTCGGCCGGGACTGACAGATGAGACAGGGGTCCAGACACGAGTCCGGCAGCCGCCACTCCGCCGACACGCTGCGGTCCAGATCGGGGATTACGCGGTGAGGAGTGGGGGGGGACGGGAGAAGCTCCTGGGAGTCCATGGAGGAGGAGGGCTGGGAGTCAGGATTCCAGAGCTTCTGCTGTGAGGAGGAGGAAGGCTGGGAGGAGGAGAGGAGGTCCTGAGAGGAGTCCGGAGCAGAGAGGGGGGAGTCTGAGTGGCACTGAGACCGGAGAGGAGCTTTGACTCTTTTTCCATCCGGGACGTCGACTCCTTCGTTCTCCTCGATATCAGAACCTTCAGGAGACACATCCATCACTCATCAATAAGTATATGAATTTAAAAAATATATTTTAAATATTATTTTGTCTCCCCCCCCTCACCTGGAGTTTCTTTGGCTGCTGATTGGTCGGTTGGCTTCGGGGGCAGGGCTTTAGGGCTGGAGGAGGCGGGCTTTGTGATATCGGACACCTCGGACAGCCAATCCTGGCGAAGTGTCCAACAGCGGAGACAGTTTCTGGGGAGAGGTGGGTTCAACTCGTCACACTTGGCACAGCGCCAGTAGTCCTGAGAGAGACAACGCGCACACACACACACACACACACACACTTAGACCCACAGTGTGTAACACGTTGTATTGTGTGCGTTGGTGCGTAGACTCACAGCTTCAGTGATCTCCGTGTCTTCATCGAAGGAGTCGTTGTCCTCAACTATGGTGACCTCGTACACCTGGAACAGATTCACCAGAGAGATGCTTTGATTTCAAACTGTTTGGATAGAAAATAATGACGTTGTCTTGAGGAGGACTTGAATGTTAGAACTTCAGAGGTTCGGGGTGTTGACCTGGTCGTCTGCAGACAGAGAGGCGTCGTCTTCATTGTAGTCGTCAGAGTCCACGGACTCCACCTCAAACTCTACGCTGAAGTTGTCGCTGTCTGAGTCCGAGGCTGCAACCGTGACCTCCGACCTCCCGGACTAAAACACACACTGTTATAACCAAATACAACATCAGCTAAATAAAAGTGTGTGTGCAATACTCACTGTGCTGTGAGAGTCTGACGATTGGCTGCTGAGTCTGTCCCGAACACTCGCCAGGCCTCCAATCACACACCACGACAGGCTGTCGTCAAAGGTCAGGGAGTAGCTGTCAGACCGCCTCCTCTTCCTTCCTTCCCCTCCCTCTTCCTCCCCCGACTCTTCCTTCTCCTCTTCTTCGTCTTTGTCGCCCTCTAGCCTGTCAGAGGGCCCTGAGGAGATGAAGTAGAGTTTATCACAGGTTCTGTGTTCATGAGCGATAATGAGGAGGCGGGAGGAGAAACTCACCTGGGTCACTGCTCCTGCAGCTCCTCCTCCTCCTCCTCCTCCTCCCTCCTCCGTCTGGTGATGAAGAGCGACTTTCTGAAGCTGCCTCCTAAAAGCAAAAACACATTCAGTGTTAAAAATATTGTTTACAACTCAAACCAGACTGTCTTAAAGCTGTGACCGTCGTCCATCTTACTCCCTGTAGGACACTGTGTGCTACGTGTTCTTAAAGCGTTGCGGTCTTCTACTAAACTCTGCAGAATTAAGTTTGTTACTTACAAAAAATTGGATTTTCAAGCATTGCTTCATGCATGTTGATATAGTAGACTTTATTCTAAGGAAAGGGAACCCAAAAGTCTAATATGCTCAAAACAAAACAATTATGTCTGACTCGCTCCTAAAACATCCAAAGCTCCCAGCTGTATTATCATTATATCATTCGTCTTACCTCTGTCACTCTGTCGGTCTGGGTGTCACTGTGAGCTTCACTCGAGCTCGGTGGCGACTCTGAGAAAGAGAGAATCTGGTTTAGTCTGACAGACGGAAAGAGGAAGCTAAGAAGAGAGGAGAAATGGAACAGAGAGAAATAATCCGTCCCACCTTGGTTCTTCACGGCCACCAGGTTCTTAGTGATCATAGCGAACAGAGCTCTGAAAACACATAAATCATGTGTTATACTATACTTTTATATGAATCCAAACAGCCTTTTAATCATCTACTTCCTGTTCTGTGTGTGTTTATTTCTCACCGTGGCTCTTTAACAGAGAAGCTGTCGACTCCCAGCACCCGCCCCAGTGCATCCTGGGAGCAGTGGACGATGTGCTGCTGCTTCTGGTCATACAGCTGCTTCTGGATGATGTACTGACCCAGGTAGAACATCACCTGTGAGACAGACCATCACAGATGCATCATGGGAGACATGCAGAACATCAGCTCCTGACTGTATAAATGCAGTTTTTTGTACCTCCTTCATGGTGAAAACTTCTTTCGTGGCGCCTGCATCTCGCAGCAAAGTCTGGAACTCTACCTTTGGTCTCACCTAAACACACACAGACAGAGGTTAAAGTTCATTCAAACCCTGAAACAACCAGTGACTGAGTTAACTAGTCTCCCTCACCAGTTTGTTGTCGTCGTCGTCTGTGTTGAGCTCCTGATCAGCAGACATTGTGACGCTGATGGTTTCTGCTCAGAAAGACACAAACCGGTAGTTAGAACCTCATAGAATACTATTTAACATCTGTATGAGCGTCACAGTAAGACGAAAAACTAGAAATATAGAACCTAAGCATGCGCTAGAAAGTGGATGGATTCATTAACTGATAAAATTATCATTTTAGATTTACAACCAAAATGACGCCGACAGCAAGCAGGAAAAAAATGGTTACGCTTATAAAATATTACATTAAATAAATGCTACGGGTTGTTTCTGTACTTTTTTTGACATGAATCAGATATAAATGAAAGTCTTACCGGTATATACAGAGTAGAAGTATCAGCAGTGCATCCTGTGCAATGGAAGAAGAGAGTGCAGTCAGAGTGGATCAGAGCAGCAGACTCTTATAGACCTGCTCAGACATGTCAGGACTAGACCAGCCCAAGTGGCCCAGCCTAGCGCCTATCAGAGCCTGACAGGGCCACTCAGTGCTGAGTCAGCAGCAGCTGATTTTATCACAGCTGTAGACATGACGGTACTAGTCCAGGATGACTCATCGCTGTCAACCATCAGATAACCAGGCTAACCACAGTAATGACACAAACTAGTGTGAACCAGGGCCAAAGAGTGCTAAATCCAGGACCGTCCTCCTCTGGCTTCAAGGGGAATGGAGAAGTAGAAAAAAATCCAATGATAAACTCATCATTTCCCCAATTAATTAAATTTAGTCCCACCCCAAAAAACATTTTAAACATAGGTTTTTAATTTATTAAATACATTTCAAAACAGCAGACTGACTGGAAAGCCTGCAAGAGTAGTGGATGGTAGTAATAGTAATGGAAAAATATATATATTTGAAATAATCCATGTTATATGGGAAAATATAAAAATGGGGGAAAAAAAAAAAACTGACTGGCCATCAGTCTGAGTGACTGTACACAAACACTGACTGGTTCACAGCTGACTAACATGCATGAGTCAGTCAGCTGTTTAAAAGTTTACATTACGACACGTGCAGGAGAAATATGCCTGGACTTGTCTCTGCAGCTCTGACTTCACGAAATAGATCTGATGAAGAAGACGTCACATTTAGCCTCCTCCTTCACCATTTCAGGATACAATCTAATGTACATAAATGGAGGATTAACCTGCAGAAACTTTTTCTTTAAAACAAGTGAAACTTTTAAGTTTCGCTTTCAATAGTCTGCTTTTCTGCAGATTCAACGTAGCATCTCTCTTATTTTAGTGAACTATTTATGTTAACGCTTTAGTGTTTAACGCTTATTAATAAGAACATCATAACAGCCACGTGTTCGCATGCAAAACACTGCTTCTGTGCATGAAAAAGCAAACTCTTGCATATTAGCTTTCAGGCTAAAAACACAGTAACGTTACTCACTTCCAACTTAATGTTAGGGCATCGCAGCATTCACAATAACCATTTAAGAATCACCCCAAATTAAATTAAACTGTGTGTCAGAGCAGATTAGCTTGGTAACTAGCAATAAATATGCTAGTTAGCGTTAGCTAATTCAATTTAAATATATTTAAGATTAGCTACCTTGTGTAAAACAAATATAAACAAGGCTCGATGTGAACATAACGACACAAGCTGTGCGTAGAAGCTGCTTATTTAAGTTCCACAAGCTTAATAACAATTACAATTTATTTTTGTTTAACCGTGAGTTTGTTACCAGAACGAAGCCGCGTCGAGGCTCCTCTGTCCCGCTCTACTAAACCACGAAAACACGAGGCTCCGCGGCCTGCTAGCATGATGCTAACCACCTGCTAACTTGTGCTACTGCTATTGCAGTACTACTACTCTGGCGTAGTTATATTTAGCCTTAAAATAATATCATATACACATATATCGTACCTTGACCGTTACTCTTAGTTAAATATCCTTCAACGGCGTTTATCCGTCAGTTGCTCTTCTAATAGTCGGAACAGTTTACTGTTCAGTTGCTCCTTCGGACACTTGTTCGTTGGGCGCTCCTAGTGGCCGGACACTTGACACTGCATCCAGAGCTCGCGGGCTAATTATATTCACAATAATTAACCCTTTTAATTTTTTTTCTCCTTCTCTCGATATAACTTTTAGTGGAAAAATATAGTAAAAATGTAATAATTTATATAATTATATTTTTTAATGTATACCCATTCGTCTGCATTTTTTATATGGTGGAACACTTGATTTAATAATTATACCTTAATGAGTACATTTGCAGTAACAGTAATATTTCCATTATGTTATGTTTCCAACATGTGTATAAGATGATTCATGTTTAAAATCCAGTGAAATGTAATTTACCAGTCCATGATAGTGGGCTACAAATTCCCGCTTCACGAGGATTGACAGGATTCTTCTTCGTGATAATTGATATTGATTCTTCTTCGTGATAATTGATATTGATTCTTCTTCTTCTTCTTCTTCTTCTTTCTCGGTAGATTGGATGCCGTGAGACACTACTTAAGTGAAAAGTATCTAAGAATACCTATAGTCATTATGCAGAAAGACTAATTTCTAAATCATAAACAATATCTTGATAGATTTTAAATATGAATGCAATAATGTGTTCATCACTAACCGTGGAGCTACTTTTAAAGAATACTGCTGAGTATCTTAAACTATAATAATACATCATAATATATTTGTTAATTTGTATTTTTGAATGAATAATCTGTGTAACAAACTACGACATTTCCCTCTGAAGAGTAGTGGAGTAACGTTAGAAGTATACAGTAGCAGAAAATGGAAGTACAAGTACCTCAAATTGTATTGTACAATAGTAAATGCACTTAAGTACTAATACATAACGTAACTAACTAGTTAACTAACTATTCATTAACAGCTGAAAGCACTCCCTGATAGAGACAGTAATACCAACTGTACTAACGACAATAAACAGCTGTTTGTTGTTAGTTCATTCAGCGGTGATAATTTAAACTGTGTGTAATCAATAACAGATCATACATATATATTATCTCCAATAACTGACCGAGAACCACGTGTTTAGCGATGGTTAAAACATGTCAATAGTACACAAACCAGCATTTATCCTGATTAGCATCAGCATGGATTATGAACGGTTTAGTTAGCCACCAGCTAACACAGTAAAGTAGCCGCAATAGCAGGCTAAATAACAAGCTAACGGTTCGACGGGAATAATTAAAAATATAACATGTGTATAAGATGATTCATGTTCAAAACCCAGTGAAATGTAATTTACCAGTCCATGATAGTGGGCTACAAATTCCCGCTTCACGAGGATTGACAGGCTTCTTCTTCGTGATAATTGATTCTTCTTCGTCTTCTTCTTTTGCTTTCTCGGTAGATTGGATGCCGTGAGACACTATGCTGCCCCTATAGTTCAGTGCTTATATACTGCATTCCCACTGATGTAAACATGTAGAAATATTGTAAAAATTTAAAACAAAACTTCAGTAAAAGGATGTAAGCATAATCAGGAAAATTACACGTTTTATTTTAAACGTTTTGGTTTTTTTTTTACACGTTTTGTACGCAAACAACGGACGTGCATCACGTGTCGTTCACGTGATGTTACAAAGGCTTGAAATAGAACGATGCGCTGCGTCCGTTGTTTGCGTTCTGTCTCGGGATTGTGTTATGTCACGTGATCGCCTTTGATGTCGCTGAGTCCGCTGTTTGCGTTATAGAACCTCTGTGCGTCACCTCTGTGTTCTAGAACCTCTGTGTGTCATCTGTGACGTCACGTGATCGCCGTTGATGTCTTTCACAGACACTTGTCATAGTACCCCAGTGCCTGAGTGTAGAGTGATAATCACAGACCTTTACCTGAGATCCTTACAGAGAGTTAGACTACAATGACATTAGCAATGGATAAACAGAAACCTCATCATTTGAATGATGAACTGATAATCATGTCCCTGACACAACCCAAAAAGCTGGATAGAGCAGAAACATCACAGACAGAGGAGGTGTGTTCAGCTGATGAACTTTCTGAACCTTGGCCAGGTGCAACAGCACAGGAAGAACTAAAGAAAAGGTCAGTTCAGGTATTCGTGGAGGCGCTGGTTTCGCGGATATTCAAGAAAACAAAACTGACCTGGAACACTGCAGACCCCGAGGCCATCACTATGCGTCTGTTTGACAGAACGTGGATCGAAGTCCAAGATATCGATTTTGATCCAACAACATTAAAAAATCTTGACGCGGCCATTTTCAAGAAACTTTCTTGGTATTGGGACGATTCAAGAGAGGTGATGTTGGACATGAGATTAGAGGAACAAGAACTTGGGAACTGCATTGCCTCCTGTGTCAAATATCACCTGACACGACCCAAAAAGCCCAACACAGGCTGCAAGTTCTCTTCTGTGGGCAAAGCCGTCTCCAACATCTTCATGTATGGAAAGGAGGTTCGGGAAACAATCTCCATGGATAGAGCAGAAACATCACAGACAGAGGGGGTGTGTTCAGCTGATGAACTTTCTGAACCTTGGCCAGGTGCAACAGCACAGGAAGAACTAAAGAACGCAGATTCTGATTCAACAAATGAATCAGTATATGCGGACACACTTTCTGAACCTGGGCCAGGTGCAACGGCACAGGAAGAACTAAAGAACGCAGATTCTGATTCAACAAATGAATCAGTATATGCGGACGAACTTTCTGAACCTTGGCCAGGTGCAACAGCACAGGAAGAACTAAAGAAAAGGTCAGTTCAGGTATTCGTGGAGGCTCTGGTTTCGCGGATGTTCAAGAAAACAAAACTGACCTGGAACACTGAAGACCACGAGGCCATCACTATGCGTCTGTTTGACAGAACGTGGATCGAAGTCCAAGATATCGATTTTGATCCAACAACATTAAAAAATCTTGACAAAGCCATTTTCAAGAAACTTTCTAGGAATTGTGGCGATTCAAGAGAGGTGCTGTTGTACATGAGATTAGATGAACAAGAACTTGGGAACTGCATTGCCTCCTGTGTCAAATATCACCTGACACGACCCAAAAAGCCCAACACTGTCTGCAAGTTCTTCTCGTCTGTGGGCAAAGCCATCTCCAACATCTTCATATGTGGAAAGGAGGTTCGGGAAACAATCTCCATGGATAGAGCAGAAACATCACAGACAGACGGGGTGTGCTCAGCTGATGAACTTTGTGAACCTTGGCCAGATGCAACAGCACAGGAAGAAATAAAGAATGAAGGTTCTGATTCAGCAACTGGCTCAGTACATCAGGATGAACTTTCTGAACCTTGGCCAGGTGCAACGGCACAGGAAGAACTAAAGAACGAAGGTTCTGATTCAGCAACTGGCTCAGTACATCAGGACGAACTTTCTGAACCTTGGCCAGGTGCAACGGCACAGGAAGAACTAAAGAAAAGGTCAGTTCAGGTATTCGTGGAGGCTCTGGTTTCGCGGATATTCAAGAAAACAAAACTGACCTGGAACACTGAAGACCACGAGGCCATCACTATGCGTCTGTTTGACAGAACGTGGATCGAAGTCCAAGATATCGATTTTGATCCAACAACATTAAAAAATCTTGACAAGGCCATTTTCAAGAAACTTTCTAGGCATTGGGGCGATTCAAGAGAGGTGATGTTGGACATGAGATTAGAGGAACAAGAACTTGGGAACGGCATTGCCTTCTGTGTCAAATATCACCTGACACGACCCAAAAAGCCCAACACCGTCTGCAAGTTCTTCTCGTCTGTGGGCAAAGCCATCTCCAACATCTTTATATGTGGAAAGGAGGTTCGGGAAACAATCTCCATGGATAGAGCAGAAACATCACAGACAGACGGGGTGTGCTCAGCTGATGAACTTTCTGAACCTGGGCCAGATGCAACGGCACAGGAAGAACTAAAGAACGCAGGTTCTGATTCAGCAACTGGCTCAGTACATCAGGACGAACTTTCTGAACCTTGGCCAGATGCAACGGCACAGGAAGAACTAAAGAACGCAGATTCTGATTCAACAAATGAATCAGTATATGCGGACGAACTTTCTGAACCTTGGCCAGGTGCAACGGCACAGGAAGAACTAAAGAACGCAGGTTCTGATTCAGCAACTGGCTCAGTACATCAGGACGAACTTTCTGAACCTTGGCCAGGTGCAACGGCACAGGAAGAAATAAAGAACGCAGATTCTGATTTAACAGCCGCCTCAGTATATTGGGACGCACTTACTCCACCTTGGCCAGGTGCAACGGCACAGGAAGAACCAAAGAACGCAGATTCTGATTCAATAAATGAATCAGAATATTATGACGCACTTTCTGAACCTTGGACAGGTCACAGGAAGAACTAAAGAACGCAGATTAGTTCAGGTATTCGTGGAGGAGCTGGTTTCGCGGATATCAAAAAAAACAAATCTGAACTGGACCAAGTGAAGAGCCTGTAATTAATCTGGGCATCACTCCCCTTCACAGAGGTCTAACTTCCTTATTAGGACATCTGATAACTTCTACTGTGATAGTAGAAGTTTTATTATTATTAGGACATCTGATAACTTCTACTGTGATAGTAGAAGTTTTATTATTATTAGGACATCTGATAACTTCTACTGTGATAGTAGAAGTTTTATTATTATTAGGACATCTGATAACTTCTACTGTGATAGTAGAAGTTTTATTATTATTAGGACATCTGATAACTTCTACTGTGATAGAAGAAGTTTTATTATTATTAGGACATCTGATAACTTCTACTGTGATAGTAGAAGTTTTATTATTATTAGGACATCTGATAACTTCTACTGTGATAGAAGAAGTTTTATTATTATTAGAACATCTGATAACTTCTACTGTGATAGTAGAAGTTTTATTATTATTAGGACATCTGATAACTTCTACTGTGATAGAAGACGTTTTATTATTATTAGAACATCTGATAACTTCTACTGTGATAGTAGAAGTTTTATTATTATTAGAACATCTGATAACTTCTACTGTGATAGTAGAAGTTTTATTATTATTAGGACATCTGATAACTTCTACTGTGATAGTAGAAGTTTTATTATTATTAGAACATCTGATAACTTCTACTGTGATAGTAGAAGTTTTATTATTATTAGGACATGTGAACTTCTACTGTGATAGTAGAAGTTTTATTATTATTAGGACATCTGATAACTTCTACTGTGATAGTAGAAGTTTTATTATTATTAGGACATCTGATAACTTCTACTGTGATAGAAGAAGTTTTATTATTATTAGAACATCTGATAACTTCTACTGTGATAGTAGAAGTTTTATTATTATTAGGACATCTGATAACTTCTACTGTGATAGTAGAAGTTTTATTATTATTAGGACATGTGAACTTCTACTGTGATAGTAGAAGTTTTATTATTATTAGGACATGTGAACTTCTACTGTGATAGAAGTTTTATTATTATTAGGACATGTGAACTTCTACTGTGATAGAAGTTTTATTATTATTAGGACATGTGAACTTCTACTGTGATAGAAGTTTTATTATTATTAGGACATGTGAACTTCTACTGTGATAGAAGTTTTATTATTATTAGGACATGTGAACTTCTACTGTGATAGAAGTTTTATTATTATTAGGACATGTGAACTTCTACTGTGATAGAAGTTTTATTATTATTAGGACATGTGAACTTCTACTGTGATAGAAGTTTTATTATTATTAGGACATGTGAACTTCTACTGTGATAGAAGTTTTATTATTATTAGGACATGTGAACTTCTACTGTGATAGAAGTTTTATTATTATTAGGACATGTGAACTTCTACTGTGATAGAAGTTTTATTATTATTAGGACATGTGAACTTCTACTGTGATAGAAGTTTTATTATTATTAGGACATGTGAACTTCTACTGTGATAGAAGTTTTATTATTATTAGGACATGTGAACTTCTACTGTGATAGAAGTTTTATTATTATTAGGACATGTGAACTTCTACTGTGATAGAAGTTTTATTATTATTAGGACATGTGAACTTCTACTGTGATAGAAGTTTTATTATTATTAGGACATGTGAACTTCTACTGTGATAGAAGTTTTATTATTATTAGGACATGTGAACTTCTGCTGTGATAGTAGAAGTTTTATTATTATTAGGACATGTGAACTTCTACTGTGATAGAAGTTTTATTATTATTAGGACATGTGAACTTCTACTGTGATAGTAGAAGTTTTATTATTATTAGGACATGTGAACTTCTACTGTGATAGAAGTTTTATTATTATTAGGACATGTGAACTTCTACTGTGATAGAAGTTTTATTATTATTAGGACATGTGAACTTCTACTGTGATAGTAGAAGTTTTATTATTATTAGGACATCTGATCACTTCTACTGTGATAGTAGAAGTTTTATTATTATTAGGACATCTGATCACTTCTACTGTGATAGAAGTTGACAGATGTCCTCATAATAATACCTTAATATGAATAAATTTGCAGTAATAGTAATATTTCCATTGTTTTTATTTATTACACGCCATATCATAAGATACATCCATGTTTAATATGTATACACTTCATGTAGTGTGTGCCTATTACAATTACATGATATACATTACCTTATTATATCGTGTATATTGTATTCATTCGAGGTACTGTAATTGCTCTTTTAATGTATTGTCATAGCAGAAGCCAGCATGTAACTCAGGTAATTTGAAAACAGGGATTTTAAAAGTGATCAATAATGCTTTTCCTGCTGTGAAAAGCCTAAATGTTAAGACTCAAAATATGTAATTTCTTCTCGAAATATTGTGATGGTTTCCCCCCTAACAATTCTGACTTCATTCACAAAATGACTTTTTTTCCTTGACAAATATACTCTTAAAATCTAACTTCTTACTGTAATATTTATGACTTAACTCTCGTCATTTTTCAGTAGCCCGAATACCGTGGCATTACATTAAAGGCTCTCTGTGCTCTTATCATGAACCCATGTCCATTTATCATCCGTAAACAACTCTGTAGTCCTCACAATTTAATTAGATGGAAGCCACAAAACACCAACAACATTGAACTGTTTGCTCTGGCGTTTAGATCATTCACAGCTCTATAGCACCAGAATCATTAAGACCTTCAAATTCAATTTACACAAAACCATTGCAGGAAAACACAGGCTTTTATTGAGGGAAAAAGATCAACAAAAAACAACAGTGATTCAAACACTGCTCAGTGTGTGTGTGTACACGGCTGTAACTCGTAGCCCAGCGGGTCGAGTCCTCGGTCCAGAAGAGAGAGCGACGACTCCCTCAACTTCTGGAGAAACCTCCTCAGCTCCTCTTTGGAGAAAACCTGAATTTGTGGGCAGAAACATGAACTCACTGTTCCCATAACTCAACGTAAGGGGCCGATCAAATCTCTCCAGCTACCTGGTAGAGGCGGTGCTGGTCCGATGAGATGATGTCAGCGAGGCGCAGCGCCTCCTGGTCTCTGGAGGAGTTCTGCAGAACGCTGAGCAGCAGGAAGTTGAGGCGAGGGAGACACAGAGAGCGCAGCGCCGCCATCTGGTGGCTGCGCTCGGAATCCGGCTCAGAGTCCTGAAAAACACAAAACAAACAATTTACGAACCAAACAAACGTGCAAACAATCGCAACTTATTGCTTCTATAAGTCAATTAGACAAAATAAATCCCATGATTTCAGATGTTATTAAGGCCTATTAAGAGGTGATTTTAACATTTCCTGCCCCGCTAATCGAGTTTAACCGCGTCTAGATTGCATATGTGCATCCTTTTGCGACTGCAGCTTTATATTGAATGCATAGATACAGAGAACTCTCCGCCATGAAGGGAACAAGCGATATTCCCAAAATGGCAAACTATTCCTTGAAATTTTAGACCCAGGAACTGTGGAACCAGAGGCGCTAAACCAGGAACATAAAGGGCCTTTTTAAGCAGCTGACGATATCGTACAGAAACTAAATTTAGTTTCTGGTTCCTTTGGTTGAAACACAGGTTTAGTTTCTGGTTCCCTGAGAGAGAACGTTTGGTTCTCACGCGTGGCGTCGTAAACACTTACCTGTCTGTTGTCGATCATCCAGCCTCCGTCTACGAACAGCAGCACGTTGTAGATTCTTTCTTTCACATCTTCAGTTAAAACGTCCAGACGGAACGACCAGGCAGACAGAGCGGCCTAACGCACACATAAGAAGTAGTTTTACAGTGTGTGTGAGCGTGTGTGAGCGTGTGTGTGCGTGTGTGTGTGTGTGTGTGTGTGTGCGTGCGTGCGTGCGCTTGTGTGTGTACCTGGTACTCCTTCTCTCTCATCTCATTGGCTACTCTCTCTGTGAATTTGGCCTCGGAGGCCGGCACTGGCTTCTGGGGGGCCGAGCTGCTGTGGCTGAACCAGTCAGTGAACGCCTCGTGGGCTTCCTGTAAAATAATTACAAAATAAAAATAAAGACACATCCAGATGAATAAACCTCATTGATGAGAAACAGGTGACAGACCAGGTAGGCTCTGATACACAGGTGTTCTCTGATGGCGTTCTCGTCCTCAGCAGGTAGAGCCGTGGTCTGACCGACCCCCGACCACTGGCAGTAAATCTCCCTCATAGAATCCTCCGGAACTTTAGAGAAGACCACCTTGGCTGCGTCATGTTTCTGCAGGGCTGAGAGAGAGACGGTCAGATAGAAGCGATGCACCGCGGTCCTCTGACACGAAGCCATGCACCGCGGTCCTCTGACACGAGGCCATGCACCGCGGTCCTCTGACACGAGGCCATGCACCGCGGTCCTCTGACACGAGGCCATGCACCGCGGTCCTCTGACACGAGGCCATGCACCGCGGTCCTCTGACACGAGGCCATGCACCGCGGTCCTCTGACACGAGGCCATGCACCGCGGCCCTCTGACACGAGGCCATGCACCGCGGTCCTCTGACACGAGGCCATGCACCGCGGTCCTCTGACACGAGGCCATGCACCGCGGCCCTCTGACACGAGGCCATGCACCGCGGCCCTCTGACACGAGGCCATGCACCGCGGTCCTCTGACACGAGGCCATGCACCGCGGTCCTCTGACACGAAGCCATGCACCGCGGTCCTCTGACACGAGGCCATGCACCGCGGTCCTCTGACACGAGGCCATGCACCGCGGTCCTCTGACACGAGGCCATGCACCGCGGTCCTCTGACACGAGGCCATGCACCGCGGTCCTCTGACACGAGGCCATGCACCGCGGTCCTCTGACACGAGGCCATGCACCGCGGCCCTCTGACACGAGGCCATGCACCGCGGTACTCTGACACGAGGCCATGCACCGCGGTCCTCTGACACGAAGCCATGCACCGCGGTCCTCTGACACGAGGCCATGCACCGCGGTCCTCTGACACGAGGCCATGCACCGCGGTCCTCTGACACGAGGCCATGCACCGCGGTCCTCTGACACGAGGCCATGCACCGCGGTCCTCTGACACGAGGCCATGCACCGCGGCCCTCTGACACGAGGCCATGCACCGCGGCCCTCTGACACGAGGCCATGCACCGCGGTCCTCTGACACGAGGCCATGCACCGCGGTCCTCTGACACGAGGCCATGCACCGCGGCCCTCTGACACGAGGCCATGCACCGCGGTCCTCTGACACGAGGCCATGCACCGCGGCCCTCTGACACGGAGGCAGTCGAGATGAATAAATGAATAAGAATTACCCAGAAACTTCCTCATGATGGCATTGGACTGTTTCAGGGACTCGGCTCGATGGGCGGGGTCAAACAGCAGCCAATCGATGACATCGATCTTTCTTAGGTCCTCCTATCAGAGCACAGCATCACAGTAACTTCCACACTTCCACATTTGCAACAAACTATGTACATTGAACAGTTTATCAGTTAAATCTTGTCTCAATCATGCATTTCAAGGCTGTTTTTCAAAATACTCGTCTGAAAATACTTTGCATACGTCTAGGGCTTTTATTGTGAAAAGTAGGAACACTATAGTTTGGTTATCAGTCTGTACCTTTGTGGTTCCCATCTCCAGCGTCTGGTTGTGGTGTGTAAACTCAGTTTCATTTGTCTCTCTCACAGTCTCCACTACCAGCTTGGTTATCGCAGCAACATCCAGACCTACACAGACAGCAGGTTTAGTATTCACTCATCAAACCGCCGTCAGTTGTGTTTTTGGGTTGTTTTCCGCGTCTCACCGGCGTCGCTGGCGAGCTGCAGGCAGCGGGGACGCATCTCCGGCTGGCTGACCGTCTCCAGGAAAGCGGCGTACTGGACGGTGGCGAGCTCGGCGGGCAGCTGGCTCACGTAGCTCGCCACCAGATCGGTCTGTCGATCCCGGATCAGGAGGGAGACGTACGCCTTCAGGACATCCACACACACCTCCTCCTTACAGAGAGACAAACAGGTCAGTCTGAACTGTTCCTGAAGCCAAATAAACCTCAGTTGTTGATTTTTACCTTCAGGGCCAAACCCAGAGAGCGGTAAAACAGCAGCAGGTGAGTCATGAAACGCAACAGGTGGGAGGGGAGGGGCTTAGAGGCTGTGAGCCAATCAGAAAACTCCTCCAACAGACCTGGGAGAGAGGGGGCGAGAGAGAGAGAGAGAGAGAGAGAGAAGTATTCATGGGAAGTTGATTCTGAATAATAATATTATTATTTTCCTTCTTGTTTGTCACAAATTTAATTCCTCTTCAGAGGTCAGAGGTGTCTTACCGTCCAGGTCTCCGAGGATCACAAACTTCTGGATGACGTGGTAATGCTCGTTAGTCTCCTCAAACACCCTCTAAACACACACAGAAAGAAGCTGGTTTAATGTGTGCGTGTTCAGTCATGTGACTCAACAATCACATTCAGTTTGTGTGAGTTTTACCTTCAACTCCGAGGCTTGAAGTTCCTCAAACACCTTTTCCATCGTCCAACTGAAGAGAGAGAAATGACGTTATCCTCACTACTGCTACTGCGTTTACGCGTGTGTGTGTGCGTGTGTGTGTGTGTGTGTGTGTGTGTGTCGTACTTGGCCTCCAGGTATTCCCGCGGCAGGGTCTCCACTTCCTGGTGGGCCATACCCGACGACATCAGATCCTTTTCAACCAGCGAGTCCACCATCACTCTGAAGTGAGCCCACACACAGTCCTCCCATGACTCACACACTGCCAGGATCTATTAAAGTCAAATATAGGAACATTAAATACTGAGCTCTTCAACAGAGGCCACTGCTTGCGGTTAGTAACATATTAATATATATTTATGTTAACAAACACACAAACTCATATCGTTACCGGTTTGAGGTTTCCACTGAGAGCGGCGTAGATGGCTCTCTCGTATCTGTTTAACTGCTCCTAAAAACAGACAAACACACAGAACGTTCATGTTTCGTTCTATTGTTTTATGTTCACATGTCAGCACGATGAACAAGTAAAGCAACAAAGTCTATTCGTTGTGTGTTGTACCTCCTCAGCCATCCTCCAGCAGCAGACCTTCCAGATTCCTCTCTGAGGGTTTCCTTCCACCGCCTGCAGCTCTGCACTCGCTGCAGAGAGACGAGACTCTGGGTCGGTCACGGGTTTGTGAGCAACATCATAACGTGTGTGTGAGTGTATCTCTGTTTATCACACAGGTGGTATCAGGGTTTGGAGATTACCTGAGGTCCTGTTGGGGTCGTGGTAGAGTTTCCAGCCTTCCAGAGTTGCTGCTCTCCAGGCCTGACCACAGCGCTTACAAAGCCTCTGAGCCTACACACACACACACACACACACACACACACACACACACACACACACACACACACACACACACACACACACACACACACACACACACACACACACACACACACACACACACACACACACACACACACACCTCTTTAAATACAGTATGAATCAATGTGTCCCAGCTAGAACATACGATATTTAGATTCTCAAAAACAAAACTATAAATCCTTCTGAACTTCAACATACACTCCTTTATTACTGTCTGTCTCTCCACCTCCCCGTCTGTCTCTCCACCTCCCCGTCTGTCTCTCCACCTCCCCGTCTGTCTCTCCACCTCCCCGTCTGTCTCTCCACCTCCCCGTCTGTCTCTCCACCTCCCCGTCTGTCTCTCCACCTCCCCGTCTGTCTCTCCACCTCCCCGTCTGTCTCTCCACCGCCCCGTCTGTCTCTCCACCTCCCCGTCTGTCTCTCCACCTCCCCGTCTGTCTCTCCACCTCCCCGTCTGTCTCTCCACCTCCCCGTCTGTCTCTCCACCTCCCCGTCTGTCTCTCCACCGCCCCGTCTGTCTCTCCACCTCCCCGTCTGTCTCTCCACCTCCCCGTCTGTCTCTCCACCTCCCCGTCTGTCTCTCCACCGCCCGTCTGTCTCTCCACCTCCCCGTCTGTCTCTCTGTGTCTCTACCTCTTCGGTCATCCCGGCTCTGATCAGGGTGAACAGGTTCTTCAGCAGTCGGGCGTCGTCCTCTCTGTCCAGGTTCGCCAGAGGACGCTGCTGCCGGAGAGGAGCGTCTGGGTCCTGAACACACACACACACACACACACACACACACACACACACACACACTCTCTGTGAATTCAGACAGACTAGGGACGAGGATGTGTTGGTGTCGTCATGTTAACAGGCCTCACCAGCTCAGTGACCAGAGGGATGGTGAAGGAAGCGCCGCTCTTCCTCCTCAGCTTCAGAGCATGAAGGGTGTTCTCCCTGAAACACACACACACACACACTTTAGCTCACGATCTTAAAACACACGACTGTAGACGAGATATTCAAAAACTCACCAGCAGACGTTTTTGGCGTAGTATTCTATATTATCAGAGAAATCTCCAATCTGATCCTTAGCGATGCTCTCCAGCCAATCAACGACCAGCTGCAGCACAAGACAAACATTTAATCAGCAGATCCAGAAGGCCTGTGTTCATTTCATCTGATGTTTACAAGTGTGTGTGTGTGTGTGTGTGTGTGTGTGTGCGTGTGCGCGTTACCTGACTCTGACGTATGACGGCATCCCGCTGAAAGAGCTGCTCCACCACGACCTTCTCACTCTCACTGGGAACCTTCACACACAAACACAACTTCACCTTCACAGCGTCCGATTCATGCTTCTGACTCGTGTATTCAGGAGAAGGCCTGAAAGCTGGTTAGTGTGTGTGTGTGTGTGTTTGTCCAACAAATAATCTGTTTTTGCAGCTTTGAGGGTGCGTGTGTGTGTGTGTGTGTGTCCCTGCGTCACTCACCACCATGTCTGTCATGATGTCATCTCCCAGCGCCAACTGGACCCGGTCCCTGTAGAGACAGACAGGTGATCAATCAGAGGTAAAGAGGACAGACGGACGGACAGACAGGTGCAGGTACGATGAGGTGTGTACCTGTACAGCGAGGTGATGAGTCTCCAGGAGCAGTTCTCCTGCTGCAGCAGCCAGCGGACTCCTGCTGTCTTACTGTCCCGTCCCGCTCTGAGGACCACGGACTGCAGCACGTCCACCTGCAGGTGAGTGATCGAAGCGAGCATTTCATCAGAATCTATGAGCTTTAGGAGGTTCATTTAGGACATTTGGAGAGAGCCAGGGCTAGCTGTTTCCCTCTACTTTCAGTCTTTATGCTAAGCTAAGCTAACCACGTCTTAAAGGAATTGTTCGACATTTTGGAGAATATACTTATTTGCTTTCTTACTGAGAGAGTCTGATTAGGACATTGACAGCATTCTCATGTGTATGTGTGCTAAATATGAAGCTACAGCCAGCGGCCGGTTAGCGTAGCTTAGCACAAAGACTGGAAACGGAGGGAAACAGCTAGCCTGTGCAAAGTTAACACAGACACACACAGCTTACCTTGTCCTGTAAGAGCAGCTGGTAATCCTCAAGCAGCTCAAAGACCGCAGTGGAAGAGTTTTTCAGGAAGGATGTGAGGAATTCTGGGAAAAGACTGGCAGCCGCTGAAAAAGATATATATATATATATATATATATATATATATATAGATAGATAGACAGATAGATTTAACAGGAGTGCTTGTAAACTTGCAGAGCGGGATTTGAGGAGCGTTCGTTTCACTCACCGGCCTCGCCGGGGTCATCCTCCTTCAGCAGGGCGGAGCTAAGGTTGGTGATGTCGTCTGTGAAGAAGCTGGTGTTCTCCAGCCCCGAAACGGGGGAGATGTACATGCTGTTGGTCCAGTCACTGTCATCCAAATTCTAGACACAGAGACGGCGTTTTAGAGCAAATCCTGGAGGTTTTATCACACGACTGAGAGATGTGTTGCTCTGTAAGAGTCAGACTCACTCAAGAACGACTCGTGGCAGTTATATAGCGATATGTCAGTTATGCAAACGATCAAATCCCATTCATGCAAACGTCCTCGTGAACAGATTGCAAAATGAAATGAGCAATTTTCGACATGTTTGTCCAGAAAGTTTGTACACAGCAAGATAAGAAAACTGTAAATGTTCCAGCATGATGTCCAATGACCGTGTGTGTGTGTGTGTGTGTCTCACCATACTGCTGAGGGCGTTTCTGGGTGTGTATCGAGGCGTTCGGCCTCCTGGAGCCAAAATGGAGGAAACATCTGGAACTCTGGGAGTTACTGAGAGAAAAAAAAGACATGAGGCGAGAGAGGGGAGTTAGTAAAATATGGAGATGTTTGATGTTAGAAGATCAACAATAATCAGCTGTGGGTGTGTGTGTCGTACCAGCCTGTCTGAACAGAGGAGTGTTCCTCAGCAGGGAGCGTGCTGGTGTTACGGTGGACAGGACGGGGCTGCTGGGCGACGGGACTGAGACCAGCAGTCAGGAAAACAACAACAACACTGGCAGCTCTGGGCCCCGTTCCACGTAAGTGCTTCAGCAAAGTCGATCAAATGTCCTATGAGCCAGAAAGAGCCTCTTTTTACTCTGCTGACGAGCAGGAGATGATCATGAACGCATATGAGGATTTCAAGACCGTAATCACGGCAAAATCTAACACCGCCACCGCTGCGAGGGCGAGACAGGAAGCACGGCAAAACATCACAGACAAGTTAAATGCGTCAGTGTTGGGAAAATGTATCAGCTAATTTTAATGCCTCATCACCCCAACCAATCACATGACATGTCTTTAATGTGCTGCTGGCAGTAGACTTCATGATGCATCATCCAGTGAGATCTATAGCGACAATAATGATCTCAACTCTTTCAGAATAAGTAGAGAAAAACAAGCCCAACGAGGATCTGATACTCATTAATATGAGGATATATGTACTGTATGCCCTTATGTATCATGTAGCCTACTATATCTATGTATATATATATTACATATATACATATATATGTGTGTGTATATACATGTATGTGTAGATTACCATATAGAACTAGTTTGAATATGTGTGTGAGAGAATCTGTTTATGGGCGGATCAGTATGTGTATTATTCATAATCAGACATTCAATCAATTGCAGCAGTGAAAAGAAATAGTGTGTGATTCTCTCTATTCTTATCATGAGTCCACCTTCATCATGTTCTACAGTAATGATGTGCTGTGTACTAATAACAGTCATATCATTATGAGTGCTTTAACCTCATGTATGCAACCAGCCATCAAGAGGACATGAGAGCAAGTACACACTAAGCACACACACAATTCAGAATGCTGAGTCAGCACAATATGTGCCATAATGTAATGAACACATCCATAAGTTTATTAAGCGCCAAATGAACTGTACGAACAGCACGGCATGCAGCGGCTTTCCCCATGTTCTCCGCATCGCAGACACTGTACTAAAATGTAGCACTCGCAGAACAGCACAAGGCTGCATCCAGTCTGAGACAGTCAGTGCTCGGCTGGGCGTGTGGTGTTCAATGTCTGCTCCAGAAGCTCTGTAAATAAATGATTCCTTGTGGGCAGAATGGATAGCGCTCGTATAGGAAGTCATCATGATGTGATGACGGATCTTGGCGATGTGGAAGAAGTCTCTCCCTATAAAACGCTCATCTAACTAATATCCTCCTTCATCAGTGGATCTCTGAGGAAGGGAGCTGCACATTAATGCAACAGAGGCTTCTTAGTTTGCTCCGCTGGTTTTAAGGATCACCGTGTGTCTCACTTTACATGCATTTCCGGAACTCCCGTATAACCCCCAGTATATGCGCAAGTCCGTATGTGACAGGAGCTGCCATGTTTTCCGGGGGAGTGACCAGCTTATCCAGCTACCTTCACTGAGCCTGCGCTGGAGCAGGTTCAAGCTTTTGGATGCGTTGCCATGGTGATTTTGCCGAACTTGCTTCGTGGAACCGAAAAGCCTGATCTACATCATCTTATCCTGAAAAGTATCCGGCTAACTAAGTTAGACACGTACGTGGAACGGGGCCCAGACGTCATTAATGAATGCTGACAGGTCTCCACCTCACAGAAACACTTGTTGTATTTGAGCATTCATAACTTTTTACATCCTACCAATGGTCTGAATCCAGTTGAAGACATTTAACCTGAAGCTAAACACACACAGTCTCTCCCAGCTGAAGGATACAAGCCACCGTCGTCTTCCTCCTCCTTCGTGCAGCGATCGTCACCTCGTCATCTCGAACCACCGGAGACAGCAGCTCACCCTGACCCCTGGAAGGAAAGACGAGTACGCAAATACACACGCAACACATACTACTTCTTACCACTGAAAGTATCATGTACCATTCTTCGTTTTATTCAATACCTTTCATTGCAGCACAAAAACTTGAATCAAATCCCTATATTTCATATTTTAATGTTCATTATATGATGAAACGTTATGGTAAAATAAACTTAATTTCTGAGTTTCTTCTAGATGGAAGACCGTAAAGGACTCGAGTGTTTTAGTCAAAGAACCCTTTATTGTGGCAGCGTTTACGTATTGAGCTTGAAGCAGAAGAAGTTCTTTGCTTGTAATGAAACGTAAGAAGTTCTGTTGATGTGAGACAAATGTTTCACCACTGAAACTGTACTTTTGTACGTTTCTAGCAGTCTCGTATGTGTTCGACCAGCTGGAAGACGTACTTTAGTAGAAGTAGTAGAGTAACTCTGTTACAAGTCAATTCTACTTCAGTGAAAAGTATCTAAGAATACCTATAGTCATTATGCAGAAAGGCTCATTTCTAAATCATAAACAATATCTTGATAGATTTTAAATATGAATGCAGTAATGTGTTCATCACTAACCGTGGAGCTACTTTTAAAGAATACTGCTGAGTATCTTAAACTATAATAATACATCATAATATATTTGTTAATTTGTATTTTTGAATGAATAATCTGTGTAACAAACTACGACATTTCCCTCTGAAGAGTAGTGGAGTAACGTTAGAAGTATACAGTAGCAGAAAATGGAAGTACAAGTACCTCAAATTGTATTGTACAATAGTAAATGCACTTAAGTACTAATACATAACGTAACTAACTAGTTAACTAACTATTCATTAACAGCTGAAAGCACTCCCTGATAGACAGTAATACCAACTGTACTAACGACAATAAACAGCTGTTTGTTGATAGTTCATTCAGCGGTGATAATTTAAACTTTGTGTAATCAATAACAGATCATACATATATATTATCTCCAATAACTGACCGAGAACCACGTGTTTAGCGATGGTTAAAACATGTCAATAGTACACAAACCAGCATTTATCCTGATTAGCATCAGCATGGATTATGAACGGTTTAGTTAGCCACCAGCTAACACAGTAAAATAGCCGCAATAGCAGGCTAAATAACAAGCTAACGGTTCGACGGGAATAATTAAAAATATAACAACATGTGTATAAGATGATTCATGTTCAAAACCCAGTGAAATGTAATTTACCAGTCCATGATAGTGGGCTACAAATTCCCGCTTCACGAGGATTGACAGGCTTCTTCTTCGTGATAATTGATTCTTCTTCGTCTTCTTCGTCTTCTTCTTCTTCTTCTTCGTCGTCTTCTTCTTCTTCTTCTTCTTCTTTTGCTTTCTCGGTAGATTGGATGCCGTGAGACACTATGCTGCCCCTATAGTTCAGTGCTTATATACTGCATTCCCACTGATGTAAACATGTAGAAATATTGTAAAAATTTAAAACAAAACTTCAGTAAAAGGATTTAAGCATAATCAGGAAAATTACACGTTTTATTTTAAACGTTTTTTTTTTTTTTTACACGTTTTGTACGCAAACAACGGACGTGCATCACGTGTCGTTCACGTGATGTCACAAAGGCTTGAAATAGAACGATGCGCTGCGTCCGTTGTTTGCGTTCTGTCTCGGGATTGTGTTATGTCACGTGATCGCCTTTGATGTCGCTGAGTCCGCTGTTTGCGTTATAGAACCTCTGTGCGTCACCTCTGTGTTCTAGAACCTCTGTGTGTCATCTGTGACGTCACGTGATCGCCGTTGATGTCTTTCACAGACACTTGTCATAGTACCCCAGTGCCTGAGTTTAGAGTGATAATCACAGACCTTTACCTGAGATCCTTACAGAGAGTTAGACTACAATGACATTAGCAATGGATAAACAGAAACCTCATCATTTGAATGATGAACTGATAATCATGTCCCTGACACAACCCAAAAAGCTGGATAGAGCAGAAACATCACAGACAGAGGGGGTGTGTTCAGCTGATGAACTTTCTGAACCTTGGCCAGGTGCAACAGCACAGGAAGAACTAAAGAAAAGGTCAGTTCAGGTATTCGTGGAGGCTCTGGTTTCGCGGATATTCAAGAAAACAAAACTGACCTGGAACACTGAAGACCACGAGGCCATCACTATGCGTCTGTTTGACAGAACGTGGATCGAAGTCCAAGATATCGATTTTGATCCAACAACATTAAAAAATCTTGACAAGGCCATTTTCAAGAAACTTTCTTGGTATTGGGGCGATTCAAGAGCGGTGATGTTGGACATGAGATTAGAGGAACAAGAACTTGGGGACTGCATTGCCTTCTGTGTCAAATATCACCTGACACGACCCAAAAAGCCCAACACCGTCTGCAAGTTCTTCTCGTCTGTGGGCAAAGCCATCTCCAACATCTTTATATGTGGAAAGAAGGTTCGGGAAACAATCTCCATGGATAGAGCAGAAACATCACAGACAGACGGGGTGTGCTCAGCTGATGAACTTTCTGAACCTGGGCCAGATGCAACAGCACAGGAAGAACTGAAGAACGCAGATTCTGATTCAACAAATGAATCAGCATATGAGGACGAACTTTCTGAACCTTGGCCAGATGCAACAGCACAGGAAGAAATAAAGAATGAAGGTTCTGATTCAGCAACTGGCTCAGTACATCAGGACGAACTTTCTGAACCTTGGCCAGGTGCAACAGCACAGGAAGAACTGAAGAACGCAGATTCTGATTTAACAGCCGCCTCAGTATATTGGGACGCACTTACTCCACCTTGGCCAGGTGCAACGGCACAGGAAGAACCAAAGAACGCAGATTCTGATTCAATAAATGAATCAGAATATTATGACGCACTTTCTGAACCTTGGACAGGTCACAGGAAGAACTAAAGAACGCAGATTAGTTCAGGTATTCGTGGAGGAGCTGGTTTCGCGGATATCAAAAAAAACAAATCTGAACTGGACCAAGTGAAGAGCCTGTAATTAATCTGGGCATCACTCCTTCACAGAGGTCTAACTTCCTTATTAGGACATCTGATAACTTCTACTGTGATAGAAGAAGTTTTATTATTATTAGGACATCTGATAACTTCTACTGTGATAGTAGAAGTTTTATTATTATTAGGACATCTGATAACTTCTACTGTGATAGAAGAAGTTTTATTATTATTAGAACATCTGATAACTTCTACTGTGATAGTAGAAGTTTTATTATTATTAGAACATGTGAACTTCTACTGTGATAGTAGAAGTTTTATTATTATTAGGACATGTGAACTTCTACTGTGATAGTAGAAGTTTTATTATTATTAGGACATGTGAACTTCTACTGTGATAGTAGAAGTTTTATTATTATTAGGACATGTGAACTTCTACTGTGATAGAAGTTAACAGATGTTCTAATAATCTGATGACTTCTACTGTGACAGTAGAAGTTTTATTATTATTAGAACATCTGATAACTTCTACTGTGATAGAAGTTTTATTATTATTAGGACATGTGAACGTCTGCTGTGATAGTAGAAGTTTTATTATTATTAGGACATGTGAACTTCTACTGTGATAGAAGTTTTATTATTATTAGGACATGTGAACTTCTACTGTGATAGAAGTTTTATTATTATTAGGACATGTGAACTTCTACTGTGATAGAAGTTTTATTATTATTAGGACATGTGAACTTCTACTGTGATAGAAGTTTTATTATTATTAGGACATGTGAACTTCTACTGTGATAGAAGTTTTATTATTATTAGGACATGTGAACTTCTACTGTGATAGAAGTTTTATTATTATTAGGACATGTGAACTTCTACTGTGATAGTAGAAGTTTTATTATTATTAGGACATGTGAACTTCTACTGTGATAGTAGAAGTTTTATTATTATTAGGACATGTGAACTACTGTGATAGTAGAAGTTTTATTATTATTAGGACATGTGAACTACTGTGATAGTAGAAGTTTTATTATTATTAGGACATGTGAACTACTGTGATAGTAGAAGTTTTATTATTATTAGGACATGTGAACTACTGTGATAGTAGAAGTTTTATTATTATTAGGACATGTGAACTACTGTGATAGTAGAAGTTTTATTATTATTAGGACATGTGAACTTCTACTGTGATAGTAGAAGTTTTATTATTATTAGGACATCTGATCACTTCTACTGTGATAGAAGTTGACAGATGTCCTCATAATAATACCTTAATATGAATAAATTTGCAGTAATAGTAATATTTCCATTGTTTTTATTTATTACACGCCATATCATAAGATACGTCCATGTTTAATATATATACACTTCATGTAGTGTGTGCCTATTACAATTACATGATATACATTACCTTATTATATCGTGTATATTGTATTCATTCGAGGTACTGTAATTGCTCTTTTAATGTATTGTCATAGCAGAAGCCAGCATGTAACTCAGGTAATTTGAAAACAGGGATTTTAAAAGTGATCAATAATGCTTTTCCTGCTGTGAAAAGCCTAAATGTTAAGACTCAAAATATGTAATTTCTTCTCGAAATATTGTGATGGTTTCCCCCCTAACAATTCTGACTTCATTCACAAAATGACTTTTTTTCCTTGACAAATATACTCTTAAAATCTAACTTCTTACTGTAATATTTATGACTTAACTCTCGTCATTTTTCAGTAGCCCGAATGCCGTGGCATTACATTAAAGGCTCTCTGTGCTCTTATCATGAACCCATGTCCATTTATCATCCGTAAACAACTCTGTAGTCCTCACAATTTAATTAGATGGAAGCCACAAAACACCAACAACATTGAACTGTTTGCTCTGGCGTTTAGATCATTCACAGCTCTATAGCACCAGAATCATTAAGACCTTCAAATTCAATTTACACAAAACCATTGCAGGAAAACACAGGCTTTTATTGAGGGAAAAAGATCAACAAAAAACAACAGTGATTCAAACACTGCTCAGTGTGTGTGTGTACACGGCTGTAACTCGTAGCCCAGCGGGTCGAGTCCTCGGTCCAGAAGAGAGAGCGACGACTCCCTCAACTTCTGGAGAAACCTCCTCAGCTCCTCTTTGGAGAAAACCTGAATTTGTGGGCAGAAACATGAACTCACTGTTCCCATAACTCAACGTACAGGGCCGATCAAATCTCTCCAGCTACCTGGTAGAGGCGGTGCTGGTCCGATGAGATGATGTCAGCGAGGCGCAGCGCCTCCTGGTCTCTGGAGGAGTTCTGCAGAACGCTGAGCAGCAGGAAGTTGAGGCGAGGGAGACACAGAGAGCGCAGCGCCGCCATCTGGTGGCTGCGCTCGGAATCCGGCTCAGAGTCCTGAAAAACACAAAACAAACAATTTACGAACCAAACAAACGTGCAAACAATCGCAACTTATTGCTTCTATAAGTCAATTAGACAAAATAAATCCCATGATTTCAGATGTTATTAAGGCCTATTAAGAGGTGATTTTAACATTTCCTGCCCCGCTAATCGAGTTTAACCGCGTCTAGATTGCATATGTGCATCCTTTTGCGACTGCAGCTTTATATTGAATGCATAGATACAGAGAACTCTCCGCCATGAAGGGAACAAGCGATATTCCCAAAATGGCAAACTATTCCTTGAAATTTTAGACCCAGGAACTGTGGAACCAGAGGCGCTAAACCAGGAACATAAAGGGCCTTTTTAAGCAGCTGACGATATCGTACAGAAACTAAATTTAGTTTCTGGTTCCTTTGGTTGAAACACAGGTTTAGTTTCTGGTTCCCTGAGAGAGAACGTTTGGTTCTCACGCGTGGCGTCGTAAACACTTACCTGTCTGTTGTCGATCATCCAGCCTCCGTCTACGAACAGCAGCACGTTGTAGATTCTTTCTTTCACATCTTCAGTTAAAACGTCCAGACGGCACGACCAGGCAGACAGAGCGGCCTAACGCACACATAAGAAGTAGCTTGGTTATCGCAGCAACATCCAGACCTACACAGACAGCAGGTTTAGTATTCACTCATCAAACCGCCGTCAGTTGTGTTTTTGGGTTGTTTTCCGCGTCTCACCGGCGTCGCTGGCGAGCTGCAGGCAGCGGGGACGCATCTCCGGCTGGCTGACCGTCTCCAGGAAAGCGGCGTACTGGACGGTGGCGAGCTCGGCGGGCAGCTGGCTCACGTAGCTCGCCACCAGATCGGTCTGTCGATCCCGGATCAGGAGGGAGACGTACGCCTTCAGGACATCCACACACACCTCCTCCTTACAGAGAGACAAACAGGTCAGTCTGAACTGTTCCTGAAGCCAAATAAACCTCAGTTGTTGATTTTTACCTTCAGGGCCAAACCCAGAGAGCGGTAAAACAGCAGCAGGTGAGTCATGAAACGCAACAGGTGGGAGGGGAGGGGCTTAGAGGCTGTGAGCCAATCAGAAAACTCCTCCAACAGACCTGGGAGAGAGAGGGCGAGAGAGAGAGAGAGAGAGAGAGAGAGAGAGAGAGAGAGAGAGAGAGAGAGAGAGAGAGAGAGAGAGAGAGAGAGAGAGAGAGAGAGAGAGAGAGAGAGAGAGAGAGAGAGAGAGAGAGAGAGAAGTATTCATGGGAAGTTGATTCTGAATAATAATATTATTATTTTCCTTCTTGTTTGTCACAAATTGAATTCCTCTTCAGAGGTCAGAGGTGTCTTACCGTCCAGGTCTCCGAGGATGTATCAGCTAATTTTAATGCCTCATCACCCCAACCAATCACATGACATGTCTTTAATGTGCTGCTGGCAGTAGACTTCATGATGCATCATCCAATGAGATCTACAGCGACAATAATGATCTCAACTCTTTCAGAATAAGTAGAGAAAAACAAGCCCAACGAGGATCTGATACTCATTAATATGAGGATATATGTACTGTATGCCCTTATGTATCATGTAGCCTACTATATCTATGTATATATATATTACATATATACATATATATGTGTGTGTATATACATGTATGTGTAGATTACCATATAGAACTAGTTTGAATATGTGTGAGAGAGAATCTGTTTATGGGCGGATCAGTATGTGTATTATTCATAATCAGACATTCAATCAATTGCAGCAGTGAAAAGAAATAGTGTGTGATTCTCTCTATTCTTATCATGAGTCCACCTTCATCATGTTCTACAGTAATGATGTGCTGTGTACTAATAACACAGTCATATCATTATGAGTGCTTTAACCTCATGTATGCAACCAGCCATCAAGAGGACATGAGAGCAAGTACACACTAAGCACACACACAATTCAGAATGCTGAGTCAGCACAATATGTGCCATAATGTAATGAACACATCCATAAGTTTATTAAGCGCCAAATGAACTGTACGAACAGCACGGCATGCAGCGGCTTTCCCCATGTTCTCCGCATCGCAGACACTGTACTAAAATGTAGCACTCGCAGAACAGCACAAGGCTGCATCCAGTCTGAGACAGTCAGTGCTCGGCTGGGCGTGTGGTGTTCAATGTCTGCTCCAGAAGCTCTGTAAATAAATGATTCCTTGTGGGCAGAATGGATAGCGCTCGTATAGGAAGTCATCGTGATGTGATGACGGATCTTGGCGATGTGGAAGAAGTCTCTCCCTATAAAACGCTCATCTAACTAATATCCTCCTTCATCAGTGGATCTCTGAGGAAGGGAGCTGCACATTAATGCAACAGAGGCTTCTTAGTTTGCTCCGCTGGTTTTAAGGATCACCGTGTGTCTCACTTTACATGCATTTCCGGAACTCCCGTATAACCCCCAGTATATGCGCAAGTCCGTATGTGACAGGAGCTGCCATGTTTTCCGGGGGAGTGACCAGCTTATCCAGCTACCTTCACTGAGCCTGCGCTGGAGCAGGTTCAAGCTTTTGGATGCGTTGCCATGGTGATTTTGCCGAACTTGCTTCGTGGAACCGAAAAGCCTGATCTACATCATCTTATCCTGAAAAGTATCCGGCTAACTAAGTTAGACACGTACGTGGAACGGGGCCCAGACGTCATTAATGAATGCTGACAGGTCTCCACCTCACAGAAACACTTGTTGTATTTGAGCATTCATAACTTTTTACATCCTACCAATGGTCTGAATCCAGTTGAAGACATTTAACCTGAAGCTAAACACACACAGTCATTCCCAGCTGAAGGATACAAGCCACCGTCGTCTTCCTCCTCCTTCGTGCAGCGATCGTCACCTCGTCATCTCGAACCACCGGAGACAGCAGCTCACCCTGACCCCTGGAAGGAAAGACGAGTACGCAAATACACACGCAACACATACTACTTCTTACCACTGAAAGTATCATGTACCATTCTTCGTTTTATTCAATACCTTTCATTGCAGCACAAAAACTTGAATCAAATCCCTATATTTCATATTTTAATGTTCATTATATGATGAAACGTTATGGTAAAATAAACTTAATTTCTGAGTTTCTTCTAGATGGAAGACCGTAAAGGACTCGAGTGTTTTAGTCAAAGAACCCTTTATTGTGGCAGCGTTTACGTATTGAGCTTGAAGCAGAAGAAGTTCTTTGCTTGTAATGAAACGTAAGAAGTTCTGTTGATGTGAGACAAATGTTTCACCACTGAAACTGTACTTTTGTACGTTTCTAGCAGTCTCGTATGTGTTCGACCAGCTGGAAGACGTACTTTAGTAGAAGTAGTAGAGTAACTCTGTTACAAGTCAATTCTACTTCAGTGAAAAGTATCTAAGAATACCTATAGTCATTATGCAGAAAGGCTCATTTCTAAATCATAAACAATATCTTGATAGATTTTAAATATGAATGCAGTAATGTGTTCATCACTAACCGTGGAGCTACTTTTAAAGAATACTGCTGAGTATCTTAAACTATAATAATACATCATAATATATTTGTTAATTTGTATTTTTGAATGAATAATCTGTGTAACAAACTACGACATTTCCCTCTGAAGAGTAGTGGAGTAACGTTAGAAGTATACAGTAGCAGAAAATGGAAGTACAAGTACCTCAAATTGTATTGTACAATAGTAAATGCACTTAAGTACTAATACATAACGTAACTAACTAGTTAACTAACTATTCATTAACAGCTGAAAGCACTCCCTGATAGACAGTAATACCAACTGTACTAACGACAATAAACAGCTGTTTGTTGATAGTTCATTCAGCGGTGATAATTTAAACTTTGTGTAATCAATAACAGATCATACATATATATTATCTCCAATAACTGACCGAGAACCACGTGTTTAGCGATGGTTAAAACATGTCAATAGTACACAAACCAGCATTTATCCTGATTAGCATCAGCATGGATTATGAACGGTTTAGTTAGCCACCAGCTAACACAGTAAAATAGCCGCAATAGCAGGCTAAATAACAAGCTAACGGTTCGACGGGAATAATTAAAAATATAACAACATGTGTATAAGATGATTCATGTTCAAAACCCAGTGAAATGTAATTTACCAGTCCATGATAGTGGGCTACAAATTCCCGCTTCACGAGGATTGACAGGCTTCTTCTTCGTGATAATTGATTCTTCTTCGTCTTCTTCGTCTTCTTCTTCTTCTTCTTCTTCGTCGTCTTCTTCTTCTTCTTCTTCTTTTGCTTTCTCGGTAGATTGGATGCCGTGAGACACTATGCTGCCCCTATAGTTCAGTGCTTATATACTGCATTCCCACTGATGTAAACATGTAGAAATATTGTAAAAATGTAAAACAAAACTTCAGTAAAAGGATTTAAGCATAATCAGGAAAATTACACGTTTTATTTTAAACGTTTTTTTTTTTTTTTACACGTTTTGTACGCAAACAACGGACGTGCATCACGTGTCGTTCACGTAATGTCACAAAGGCTTGAAATAGAACGATGCGCTGCGTCCGTTGTTTGCGTTCTGTCTCGGGATTGTGTTATGTCACGTGATCGCCTTTGATGTCGCTGAGTCCGCTGTTTGCGTTATAGAACCTCTGTGCGTCACCTCTGTGTTCTAGAACCTCTGTGTGTCATCTGTGACGTCACGTGATCGCCGTTGATGTCTTTCACAGACACTTGTCATAGTACCCCAGTGCCTGAATTTAGAGTGATAATCACAGACCTTTACCTGAGATCCTTACAGAGAGTTAGACTACAATGACATTAGCAATGGATAAACAGAAACCTCATCATTTGAATGATGAACTGATAATCATGTCCCTGACACAACCCAAAAAGCTGGATAGAGCAGAAACATCACAGACAGAGGGGGTGTGTTCAGCTGATGAACTTTCTGAACCTTGGCCAGGTGCAACAGCACAGGAAGAACTAAAGAAAAGGTCAGTTCAGGTATTCGTGGAGGCGCTGGTTTCGCGGATATTCAAGAAAACAAAACTGACCTGGAACACTGCAGACCCCGAGGCCATCACTATGCGTCTGTTTGACAGAACGTGGATCGAAGTCCAAGATATCGATTTTGATCCAACAACATTAAAAAATCTTGACGCGGCCATTTTCAAGAAACTTTCTTGGTATTGGGACGATTCAAGAGAGGTGATGTTGGACATGAGATTAGAGGAACAAGAACTTGGGAACTGCATTGCCTCCTGTGTCAAATATCACCTGACACGACCCAAAAAGCCCAACACAGGCTGCAAGTTCTCTTCTGTGGGCAAAGCCGTCTCCAACATCTTCATGTATGGAAAGGAGGTTCGGGAAACAATCTCCATGGATAGAGCAGAAACATCACAGACAGAGGGGGTGTGTTCAGCTGATGAACTTTCTGAACCTTGGCCAGATGCAACAGCACAGGAAGAACTAAAGAACGCAGATTCTGATTCAACAAATGAATCAGTATATGCGGACACACTTTCTGAACCTGGGCCAGGTGCAACGGCACAGGAAGAACTAAAGAACGCAGATTCTGATTCAACAAATGAATCAGTATATGCGGACACACTTTCTGAACCTGGGCCAGGTGCAACGGCACAGGAAGAACTAAAGAACGCAGATTCTGATTCAACAAATGAATCAGTATATGCGGACGAACTTTCTGAACCTTGGCCAGGTGCAACAGCACAGGAAGAACTAAAGAAAAGGTCAGTTCAGGTATTCGTGGAGGCTCTGGTTTCGCGGATGTTCAAGAAAACAAAACTGACCTGGAACACTGAAGACCACGAGGCCATCACTATGCGTCTGTTTGACAGAACGTGGATCGAAGTCCAAGATATCGATTTTGATCCAACAACATTAAAAAATCTTGACAAAGCCATTTTCAAGAAACTTTCTAGGAATTGTGGCGATTCAAGAGAGGTGCTGTTGTACATGAGATTAGATGAACAAGAACTTGGGAACTGCATTGCCTCCTGTGTCAAATATCACCTGACACGACCCAAAAAGCCCAACACTGTCTGCAAGTTCTTCTCGTCTGTGGGCAAAGCCATCTCCAACATCTTCATATGTGGAAAGGAGGTTCGGGAAACAATCTCCATGGATAGAGCAGAAACATCACAGACAGACGGGGTGTGCTCAGCTGATGAACTTTGTGAACCTTGGCCAGATGCAACAGCACAGGAAGAAATAAAGAATGAAGGTTCTGATTCAGCAACTGGCTCAGTACATCAGGACGAACTTTCTGAACCTTGGCCAGGTGCAACGGCACAGGAAGAACTAAAGAAAAGGTCAGTTCAGGTATTCGTGGAGGCTCTGGTTTCGCGGATATTCAAGAAAACAAAACTGACCTGGAACACTGAAGACCACGAGGCCATCACTATGCGTCTGTTTGACAGAACGTGGATCGAAGTCCAAGATATCGATTTTGATCCAACAACATTAAAAAATCTTGACAAGGCCATTTTCAAGAAACTTTCTAGGCATTGGGGCGATTCAAGAGAGGTGATGTTGGACATGAGATTAGAGGAACAAGAACTTGGGAACGGCATTGCCTTCTGTGTCAAATATCACCTGACACGACCCAAAAAGCCCAACACCGTCTGCAAGTTCTTCTCGTCTGTGGGCAAAGCCATCTCCAACATCTTTATATGTGGAAAGGAGGTTCGGGAAACAATCTCCATGGATAGAGCAGAAACATCACAGACAGACGGGGTGTGCTCAGCTGATGAACTTTCTGAACCTTGGCCAGATGCAACGGCACAGGAAGAACTAAAGAACGCAGATTCTGATTCAACAAATGAATCAGCATATGAGGACGAACTTTCTGAACCTTGGCCAGGTGCAACGGCACAGGAAGAACTGAAGAACGCAGATTCTGATTCAACAAATGAATCAGTATATGCGGACGAACTTTCTGAACCTTGGCCAGATGCAACAGCACAGGAAGAACTAAAGAATGAAGGTTCTGATTCAGCAACTGGCTCAGTACATCAGGACGAACTTTCTGAACCTTGGCCAGGTGCAACGGCACAGGAAGAAATAAAGAACGCAGATTCTGATTTAACAGCCGCCTCAGTATATTGGGACGCACTTACTCCACCTTGGCCAGGTGCAACGGCACAGGAAGAACCAAAGAACGCAGATTCTGATTCAATAAATGAATCAGAATATTATGACGCACTTTCTGAACCTTGGACAGGTCACAGGAAGAACTAAAGAACGCAGATTAGTTCAGGTATTCGTGGAGGAGCTGGTTTCGCGGATATCAAAAAAAACAAATCTGAACTGGACCAAGTGAAGAGCCTGTAATTAATCTGGGCATCACTCCTTCACAGAGGTCTAACTTCCTTATTAGGACATCTGATAACTTCTACTGTGATAGTAGAAGTTTTATTATTATTAGGACATCTGATAACTTCTACTGTGATAGAAGAAGTTTTATTATTATTAGGACATCTGATAACTTCTACTGTGATAGTAGAAGTTTTATTATTATTAGGACATCTGATAACTTCTACTGTGATAGAAGAAGTTTTATTATTATTAGAACATCTGATAACTTCTACTGTGATAGTAGAAGTTTTATTATTATTAGAACATCTGATAACTTCTACTGTGATAGAAGAAGTTTTATTATTATTAGAACATCTGATAACTTCTACTGTGATAGTAGAAGTTTTATTATTATTAGGACATCTGATAACTTCTACTGTGATAGAAGAAGTTTTATTATTATTAGAACATCTGATAACTTCTACTGTGATAGTAGAAGTTTTATTATTATTAGGACATCTGATAACTTCTACTGTGATAGTAGAAGTTTTATTATTATTAGAACATCTGATAACTTCTACTGTGATAGAAGTTAACAGATGTTCTAATAATCTGATGACTTCTACTGTGATAGTAGAAGTTTTATTATTATTAGAACATCTGATAACTTCTACTGTGATAGAAGTTTTATTATTATTAGGACATCTGATAACTTCTACTGTGATAGAAGTTTTATTATTATTAGGACATGTGAACGTCTGCTGTGATAGTAGAAGTTTTATTATTATTAGGACATGTGAACTTCTACTGTGATAGAAGTTTTATTATTATTAGGACATGTGAACTTCTACTGTGATAGAAGTTTTATTATTATTAGGACATGTGAACTTCTACTGTGATAGAAGTTTTATTATTATTAGGACATGTGAACTTCTACTGTGATAGAAGTTTTATTATTATTAGGACATGTGAACTTCTGCTGTGATAGTAGAAGTTTTATTATTATTAGGACATGTGAACTTCTACTGTGATAGAAGTTTTATTATTATTAGGACATGTGAACTTCTACTGTGATAGAAGTTTTATTATTATTAGGACATGTGAACTTCTACTGTGATAGAAGTTTTATTATTATTAGGACATGTGAACTTCTACTGTGATAGAAGTTTTATTATTATTAGGACATGTGAACTTCTACTGTGATAGAAGTTTTATTATTATTAGGACATGTGAACTTCTACTGTGATAGAAGTTTTATTATTATTAGGACATGTGAACTTCTACTGTGATAGAAGTTTTATTATTATTAGGACATGTGAACTTCTACTGTGATAGAAGTTTTATTATTATTAGGACATGTGAACTTCTACTGTGATAGTAGAAGTTTTATTATTATTAGGACATGTGAACTTCTACTGTGATAGAAGTTTTATTATTATTAGGACATGTGAACTTCTACTGTGATAGTAGACGTTTTATTATTATTAGGACATCTGATCACTTCTACTGTGATAGAAGTTGACAGATGTCCTCATAATAATACCTTAATATGAATAAATTTGCAGTAATAGTAATATTTCCATTGTTTTTATTTATTACACGCCATATCATAAGATACATCCATGTTTAATATATATACACTTCATGTAGTGTGTGCCTATTACAATTACATGATATACATTACCTTATTATATCGTGTATATTGTATTCATTCGAGGTACTGTAATTGCTCTTTTAATGTATTGTCATAGCAGAAGCCAGCATGTAACTCAGGTAATTTGAAAACAGGGATTTTAAAAGTGATCAATAATGCTTTTCCTGCTGTGAAAAGCCTAAATGTTAAGACTCAAAATATGTAATTTCTTCTCGAAATATTGTGATGGTTTCCCCCCTAACAATTCTGACTTCATTCACAAAATGACTTTTTTTCCTTGACAAATATACTCTTAAAATCTAACTTCTTACTGTAATATTTATGACTTAACTCTCGTCATTTTTCAGTAGCCCGAATGCCGTGGCATTACATTAAAGGCTCTCTGTGCTCTTATCATGAACCCATGTCCATTTATCATCCGTAAACAACTCTGTAGTCCTCACAATTTAATTAGATGGAAGCCACAAAACACCAACAACATTGAACTGTTTGCTCTGGCGTTTAGATCATTCACAGCTCTATAGCACCAGAATCATTAAGACCTTCAAATTCAATTTACACAAAACCATTGCAGGAAAACACAGGCTTTTATTGAGGGAAAAAGATCAACAAAAAACAACAGTGATTCAAACACTGCTCAGTGTGTGTGTGTACACGGCTGTAACTCGTAGCCCAGCGGGTCGAGTCCTCGGTCCAGAAGAGAGAGCGACGACTCCCTCAACTTCTGGAGAAACCTCCTCAGCTCCTCTTTGGAGAAAACCTGAATTTGTGGGCAGAAACATGAACTCACTGTTCCCATAACTCAACGTACAGGGCCGATCAAATCTCTCCAGCTACCTGGTAGAGGCGGTGCTGGTCCGATGAGATGATGTCAGCGAGGCGCAGCGCCTCCTGGTCTCTGGAGGAGTTCTGCAGAACGCTGAGCAGCAGGAAGTTGAGGCGAGGGAGACACAGAGAGCGCAGCGCCGCCATCTGGTGGCTGCGCTCGGAATCCGGCTCAGAGTCCTGAAAAACACAAAACAAACAATTTACGAACCAAACAAACGTGCAAACAATCGCAACTTATTGCTTCTATAAGTCAATTAGACAAAATAAATCCCATGATTTCAGATGTTATTAAGGCCTATTAAGAGGTGATTTTAACATTTCCTGCCCCGCTAATCGAGTTTAACCGCGTCTAGATTGCATATGTGCATCCTTTTGCGACTGCAGCTTTATATTGAATGCATAGATACAGAGAACTCTCCGCCATGAAGGGAACAAGCGATATTCCCAAAATGGCAAACTATTCCTTGAAATTTTAGACCCAGGAACTGTGGAACCAGAGGCGCTAAACCAGGAACATAAAGGGCCTTTTTAAGCAGCTGTCGATATCGTACAGAAACTAAATTTAGTTTCTGGTTCCTTTGGTTGAAACACAGGTTTAGTTTCTGGTTCCCTGAGAGAGAACGTTTGGTTCTCACGCGTGGCGTCGTAAACACTTACCTGTCTGTTGTCGATCATCCAGCCTCCGTCTACGAACAGCAGCACGTTGTAGATTCTTTCTTTCACATCTTCAGTTAAAACGTCCAGACGGCACGACCAGGCAGACAGAGCGGCCTAACGCACACATAAGAAGTAGCTTGGTTATCGCAGCAACATCCAGACCTACACAGACAGCAGGTTTAGTATTCACTCATCAAACCGCCGTCAGTTGTGTTTTTGGGTTGTTTTCCGCGTCTCACCGGCGTCGCTGGCGAGCTGCAGGCAGCGGGGACGCATCTCCGGCTGGCTGACCGTCTCCAGGAAAGCGGCGTACTGGACGGTGGCGAGCTCGGCGGGCAGCTGGCTCACGTAGCTCGCCACCAGATCGGTCTGTCGATCCCGGATCAGGAGGGAGACGTACGCCTTCAGGACATCCACACACACCTCCTCCTTACAGAGAGACAAACAGGTCAGTCTGAACTGTTCCTGAAGCCAAATAAACCTCAGTTGTTGATTTTTACCTTCAGGGCCAAACCCAGAGAGCGGTAAAACAGCAGCAGGTGAGTCATGAAACGCAACAGGTGGGAGGGGAGGGGCTTAGAGGCTGTGAGCCAATCAGAAAACTCCTCCAACAGACCTGGGAGAGAGGGGGCGAGAGAGAGAGAGAGAGAGAGAGAGAGAGAAGAATTCATGGGAAGTTGATTCTGAATAATATTATTATTTTCCTTCTTGTTTGTCACAAATTTAATTCCTCTTCAGAGGTCAGAGGTGTCTTACCGTCCAGGTCTCCGAGGATCACAAACTTCTGGATGACGTGGTAATGCTCGTTAGTCTCCTCAAACACCCTCTAAACACACACAGAAAGAAGCTGGTTTAATGTGTGCGTGTTCAGTCATGTGACTCAACAATCACATTCAGTTTGTGTGAGTTTTACCTTCAACTCCGAGGCTTGAAGTTCCTCAAACACCTTTTCCATCGTCCAACTGAAGAGAGAGAAATGACGTTATCCTCACTACTGCTACTGCGTTTACGCGCGTGTGTGTGTGTGTGTGTGTGTGTGTGTGTGTGTGTGTCGTACTTGGCCTCCAGGTATTCCCGCGGCAGGGTCTCCACTTCCTGGTGGGCCATACCCGACGACATCAGATCCTTTTCAACCAGCGAGTCCACCATCACTCTGAAGTGAGCCCACACACAGTCCTCCCATGACTCACACACTGCCAGGATCTATTAAAGTCAAATATAGGAACATTAAATACTGAGCTCTTCAACAGAGGCCACTGCTTGCGGTTAGTAACATATTAATATATATTTATGTTAACAAACACACAAACTCATATCGTTACCGGTTTGAGGTTTCCACTGAGAGCGGCGTAGATGGCTCTCTCGTATCTGTTTAACTGCTCCTAAAAACAGACAAACACACAGAAAGTTCATGTTTCGTTCCATTGTTTTATGTTCACATGTCAGCACGATGAACAAGTAAAGCAACAAAGTCTATTCGTTGTGTGTTGTACCTCCTCAGCCATCCTCCAGCAGCAGACCTTCCAGATTCCTCTCTGAGGGTTTCCTTCCACCGCCTGCAGCTCTGCACTCGCTGCAGAGAGACGAGACTCTGGGTCGGTCACGGGTTTGTGAGCAACATCATAACGTGTGTGTGAGTGTATCTCTGTTTATCACACAGGTGGTATCAGGGTTTGGAGATTACCTGAGGTCCTGTTGGGGTCGTGGTAGAGTTTCCAGCCTTCCAGAGTTGCTGCTCTCCAGGCCTGACCACAGCGCTTACACAGCCTCTGAGCCTACACACACACACACACACACACACACACACACACACACACACACACACACACACACACACACACACACACACACACACACACACACACACACACACACACACACACACACACACACACACACACACACACACACACACACACACACACACACACACACACACACACACACACACACCTCTTTAAATACAGTATGAATCAATGTGTCCCAGCTAGAACATACGATATTTAGATTCTCAAAAACAAAACTATAAATCCTTCTGAACTTCAACATACACTCCTTTATTACCGTCTGTCTCTCCACCTCCCCGTCTGTCTCTCCACCTCCCCGTCTGTCTCTCCACCTCCCCGTCTGTCTCTCCACCTCCCCGTCTGTCTCTCCACCTCCCCGTCTGTCTCTCCACCTCCCCGTCTGTCTCTCCACCTCCCCGTCTGTCTCTCCACCTCCTCGTCTGTCTCTCCACCTCCCCGTCTGTCTCTCCACCTCCCCGTCTGTCTCTCCACCTCCCCGTCTGTCTCTCCACCTCCCCGTCTGTCTCTCCACCTCCCCGTCTGTCTCTCCACCTCCCCGTCTGTCTCTCCACCTCCCCGTCTGTCTCTCCACCTCCCCGTCTGTCTCTCCACCTCCCCGTCTGTCTCTCCACCTCCCCGTCTGTCTCTCCACCTCCCCGTCTGTCTCTCCACCTCCCCGTCTGTCTCTCCACCGCCCGTCTGTCTCTCCACCTCCCCGTCTGTCTCTCCACCTCCCCGTCTGTCTCTCTGTGTCTCTACCTCTTCGGTCATCCCGGCTCTGATCAGGGTGAACAGGTTCTTCAGCAGTCGGGCGTCGTCCTCTCTGTCCAGGTTCGCCAGAGGACGCTGCTGCCGGAGAGGAGCGTCTGGGTCCTGAACACACACACACACACACACACACACACTCTCTGTGAATTCAGACAGACTAGGGACGAGGATGTGTTGGTGTCGTCATGTTAACAGGCCTCACCAGCTCAGTGACCAGAGGGATGGTGAAGGAAGCGCCGCTCTTCCTCCTCAGCTTCAGAGCATGAAGGGTGTTCTCCCTGAAACACACACACACACACACTTTAGCTCACGATCTTAAAACACACGACTGTAGACGAGATATTCAAAAACTCACCAGCAGACGTTTTTGGCGTAGTATTCTATATTATCAGAGAAATCTCCAATCTGATCCTTAGCGATGCTCTCCAGCCAATCAATGACCAGCTGCAGCACAAGACAAACATTTAATCAGCAGATCCAGAAGGCCTGTGTTCATTTCATCTGATGTTTACAAGTGTGTGTGTGTGTGTGTGTGTGTGTGTGTGTGTGTGTGTGCGCGTGTGCGCGTTACCTGACTCTGACGTATGACGGCATCCCGCTGAAAGAGCTGCTCCACCACGACCTTCTCACTCTCACTGGGAACCTTCACACACAAACACAACTTCACCTTCACAGCGTCCGATTCATGCTTCTGACTCGTGTATTCAGGAGAAGGCCTGAAAGCTGGTTAGTGTGTGTGTGTGTGTGTTTGTCCAACAAATAATCTGTTTTTGCAGCTTTCAGGGTGCGTGTGTGTGTGTGTGTGTGTCCCTGCGTCACTCACCACCATGTCTGTCATGATGTCATCTCCCAGCGCCAACTGGACCCGGTCCCTGTAGAGACAGACAGGTGATCAATCAGAGGTAAAGAGGACAGACGGACGGACAGACAGGTGCAGGTACGATGAGGTGTGTACCTGTACAGCGAGGTGATGAGTCTCCAGGAGCAGTTCTCCTGCTGCAGCAGCCAGCGGACTCCTGCTGTCTTACTGTCCCGTCCCGCTCTGAGGACCACGGACTGCAGCACGTCCACCTGCAGGTGAGTGATCGAAGCGAGCATTTCATCAGAATCTATGAGCTTTAGGAGGTTCATTTAGGACATTTGGAGAGAGCCAGGGCTAGCTGTTTCCCTCTACTTTCAGTCTTTATGCTAAGCTAAGCTAACCACGTCTTAAAGGAATTGTTCGACATTTTGGAGAATATACTTATTTGCTTTCTTACTGAGAGAGTCTGATTAGGACATTGACAGCATTCTCATGTGTATGTGTGCTAAATATGAAGCTACAGCCAGCGGCCGGTTAGCGTAGCTTAGCACAAAGACTGGAAACGGAGGGAAACAGCTAGCCTGTGCAAAGTTAACACAGACACACACAGCTTACCTTGTCCTGTAAGAGCAGCTGGTAATCCTCAAGCAGCTCAAAGACCGCAGTGGAAGAGTTTTTCAGGAAGGATGTGAGGAATTCTGGGAAAAGACTGGCAGCCGCTGAAAAAGAGATATATCTATATCTATATCTATATCTATATCTATAGATAGCTAGATAGATATAGATATAGATATAGATATATATATAGATATCTATATATAGATATCTATATATAGATATCTATATATAGATATCTATATATAGATATCTATATATAGATATATATATAGATATATATATATAGATATATATAGATATATAGTAGGCTACATGATACATAAGGGCATACAGTACATATATCCTCATATTAATGAGTATCAGATCCTCGTTGGGCTTGTTTTTCTCTACTTATTCTGAAAGAGTTGAGATCATTATATATATATGTGTGTATATACATGTATGTGTAGATTACCATATAGAACTAGTTTGAATATGTGTGTGTGAGAGAATCTGTTTATGGGCGGATCAGTATGTGTATTATTCATAATCAGACATTCAATCAATTGCAGCAGTGAAAAGAAATAGTGTGTGATTCTCTCTATTCTTATCATGAGTCCACCTTCATCATGTTCTACAGTAATGATGTGCTGTGTACTTGTCAAGTTCTCCCCTTCTTTGTGCAATCTCCACTTGAAGGAGTTGGACATCTACCCAGAGTTGCTGGACTTCACTCAATAACCACACTTTTCTTTTCCTCTTATCTTCTTTTATTTTGTGATTTCAAGGGTTCAGGTAAGTCGGTACTTTGCAAGTAAGCAAGTAGTTTGCAAGCAAGCAGGTAGGTGAAAAACCTTTTGAACCAATAAACAAGAAAAGGGTTGTTTTTACAATGTTCTGGAAAATATACATTTTTAACAATTATTTCCTTTTCCCTCTTAAATTAAACAAAGTGCGACATAAATTCCCCAACTGTTATTATTAATGCATTTAGGGATTTCATTAAGTTAACTTCAGATTTTAAATATTTTACATTTACTTAATTTAAATAATGCCACCACAATAATATAATATCATAATCATTTTAACTAATTTCTCTGCTACATATAAGCTCACTAAACAATCATGACATCATTAAATTATGAATGAGACCCAAACATGACACACACTGGCATTCATAGGGTTAACGACCGCACTGCCGGTTCGGCCCCGTGGCTAACACTAGCGGCTATCGCCTGCACAAACATTTACTTTCAATTGTCCGCTGGGTCTCCTGATGGGCTTGGTGTCTTACCGGCTGCCTCTCTGGCGTTTGTAGGTCTGTTTGCACGGGGTTGGATGTTTTTGCGCTAAGCATTGCTTCAGTTTGCGGCTTCGCTTCACTTCCTTCCTTCCTTATTGATGTTGTGTGCCACCTCATTTATAGTCCGTGCGGCAACTCGGACTGCCGAAAGGTTCCTTTCCGGTTTGCAACATGAGTTCATTAATTATTTCTTTAGTTTGACTTCACACCTCCCACTCGATCTTCGCCTGGAAACGGTGTGAAGATCGACAGCTTCAAAGGCAAACTTGGTTCTCCTTTCCCTGCTGCGTTTGACTTTCTGCCTGTTCCTCTGCAGGTAATAGGACAAAGAGCCGCCTGACGTCCCTGTGAAGGACGGTGGCTTGGATCTTTTCCCTCCTGATTTTGGGAATTGACTTGCCTTTCAGAGCTCTCGTGACAGGGACACAGTAGCTCGGGAAAACTCTTACATTGACGTCCCTTACAACGCCTTTATCATCTGGGGTCGTGCCGATGACTCTGCCAAGCTTGAACTGCCCTCGTAGCGCATTCTGGTCACACAGCCACACAACATCTCCAATGGCAACATTTCTTTGTTCAGTATGCCATTTGCTTCGGACAAATAAGTTTGGACCAGCGAGTTGGCTCCAGCTCCTCCAGAACTTGGTCACCTCCGACTGCATAGCTCTCAGTCTTTTGTACGGGTAGTTGTGAAAGTCAAAGGTTTTCAAGTCCCCACTTTGAGAGGCCCGGCCCAGTAGGAGAGTGTTGGGTGTGACATACTGAATGCAGTCCTCTTTGCTCTGTACTCTTGCGTCAATTGGACGCTCATTTGCTAGGTTGGCTGCGATGTAAAGAGTTGTCTGGAACTCACTGTAGCTTAGTGAAGCCTCATTCCCAAGATTCTGGAATGCCCTCTTTACAATTCGCACAGCAGCTTCTGCAGCACCATTCCTGTGTGGAGAATCGGCTGGATGGATTTTCCACTGCCACTCAGTTCCATTCCTTGCTGCGGTCTCTTCAAGGTTTGCTTTGTCTAGGTCCAAAACCCTGTAGAGCTCCTCCAGGACTGGTTTTGCTCCAATAAAATTGGTGCCTGGGTCCGACCACATCTTTCTTGGATGACCTCTCCTTCCTTCCCTTACAGAGATGACTCCTGTGGAGGAGATTGCCTCCCACTTTGGACTCTCCACAGCTTGGCTTCCTTTGCCAAACTGTTTAGCTGCTCTCCAGATCCATGCAACTGTCTTTACCAGACGGCTCAGAGTGCTGTATCTCCTGACATCCACCAGCGTTTGGATTGCAGACCCTGCAGGTAGCCTCCGTTGCTCTGTTTGTGCCTCCTGTTTCAGTTTGTGTTCCACTTGCTGCTTCTTAGCCTGAGCTCTGGTCAGTGCAGCAGCATATGCCTTTTTTTGAAGTTTTGTGACGTTCTCCCTGGCAGTGGCTGAGAGTTCTTTGGCTGATGTGATTGGCCACTCCTCCACTGGCAAGCTTAGAAACTTTGGACCTTTTTGCCACTCTGAGTCCTCATCGAGATCTTGATGGCTGGCTCCTCTTGTTATAATGTCGGCAATGTTTTGTGGGCCAGGAATCCACCACCAATCCTGGACCCTTGTGTTGCTTTGAATCTCCCCGATCCTATTTGCGAAGAATGTTTGATAGCCATAGCTTTCCCGTTGTATTGCACCAAGGATGGTCTGGCTATCAACAAAATGGTACCACCTCTGAATCTGGATTCGGCTGTGCAGTTCAAAGTACTTTTTCAGCCGTGAGGCAAACACTGCTCCACACATTTCTGCTTTGACAGCATCCCCTCCTTGATCCAAGGGAGTAAGTTTTGCTTTGGACTCCACCAGCCGGATGACCGGGCCCTGGTCTGAACTCCATCGGAGGTACATCACTGCTCCATAAGTATGCTCGCTACCGTCAGAGAATGTGATCGCCAGGGGACCATCAGTAAAGCTTGGGGGAGTCAGTGCTCTGGTGAACTTGACTTTGGCAAGTTGGCCGTACTCCTCAAAGAGCTTTATTGCGTCCTCCCTGAGTGCATCTGAGAGCGCAGTATCCCATGAGTCCTTTACAGGTGCACTTCCACCCTTTGCTTCCTGGAATGCCCTACGTACCAGGATAGCTCCCTTCTGCTTGATGGGAGTTACCAGGCCGACTGGATCATACAGCCCTGACACTTGGCTCAGCAGTGCTCGCCGAGTCAGGGGGTTGGGTGTTTGGGCTCTTATCTGCTCCTGCAGAAGGTTTTGGCTGAGTCTCATCTTTTTCTTTCTCTTTGAGAAGTTTATTCCCACCATGACATGGAGTTTGTCCTCTTCTACCATGTAGCCAAGGCCGAGTGCTTTATTATCCTCCTCTCGCATCTGGTTTGGTAAGACCATGGTCTTTTCCGCAGCCTTTTCCAGCTTGTCACTGCACTCTTTCCTCCCACTTTGCTCAGAATAAACCCAAGGTTTGAGCTCGAACCCGCCAGCTTTCAGAATCTGTTGCACATTCGCCGTGATGGTTTTCAGCTGGTCTAAGTCATTGTGGGACGTGAGAATGTCATCAACGTAGCTGTCTTCTTGAATAACCTGCCGTTCCTCTTTGAGGTGAGTGAAAGGTGGGAGGTTGGCAGTTTCACGCATTGCAAGCTGTGCGATGCATCCTGCTGGCTTGTCACCGATGTTTACCCTGGTGATTGCATATTCCCCCAGCTCTTCGTCCTCTGAATCACGCCAAAGGAATCTATGCAGGTGCATCTCCTTTTCTTCCAGCCAGACTGAGTTATACATCTTCTTTATGTCCCCCAGAGCAGCATGCACTCCACCCCTGAATCTCAGGAGCACTGCACGAATCTGGTTGAGGACATCCGGGCCTTTCATCAGTAGGTCGTTCAGGCTCACACCTCTGAACTTTTGACTACTGTTCCAAACAAGTCTCACAGGGGTTGTGACAGAGTGGGGGTTTGGAGCAATGAGGTGACTCACATACCATACTGGCCCATGCCAGTTGATCACTGTGTCTCTGGATAACTTGGTTGCAGCTTTCCGATCTACCATGTCATGGACTTGAGCAGTATAGGCAACTTTCCATTCAGGTTCTTTGGCCAGTTGCTTTTCCGTCCTGAGGAATGTGGCCTCCACAGTCCTTTTATTGTTCGGCAGGGAGTCTGGGTTCCCTACCCATGGATATCTGGTATGCCAGTGTGGTTCTTTGCTGTGGGCGTCTCCTGTGACGTAGGTGAGACCCTCTTTCACCACTTGGAGTTCTCGCTCCTCGGCAAGAGTCATTTCCTTGCCACCCGGCTGACAGTTCCCACAGCGGCAGCCTCCACACTTTGGCTCACATCCTGCGCCGATGCTGTCCCATCTCCACCACTTTAAAAAGTCCTGGTTGATGGCTGAAGTGCTTGATTCACAGAGCTGGATGGTGCCTTGATTATTTGCCAGCGGACCCTCTGGGACCATGCTGGTGAGTTGTTCCTCATATCTTGCAGCCGCTGCTCTCATCGACCTCGCAAAGTGTGTCTTCGACATGTGAGCTGACACGGTGAGTTCTTCAAAGAGTTCAGGATGCGTTCCTCCCACTGTTTTCCCCAGTGGACCGTCCCACAGCACAAGGTCTCCAACAGCTCTGATCCTCTGTGGCGCTAGTTGACCTTCTTTGTGGCTAATGAGCAGACTTATTTCTTTAGGTCTCCGGAGTTCATCCAGCGGTGTATCTGGGAAGAATCTCTGGAGCTCCTTTGGTTCCACATGTTTGTGTATCTCTGCAATGCTGTCCAGTCCATAACACACCAATTGGTGGGCTCTGAGAGTGCCTTTTGGTGTCTTCACTCTGATCCTGAGGAGGTATCGTTTCGTCTCTACACGAACCTCCATGCCCCCAACTCCATGGACGACAAGTGCGACTTCTTCATTTCTGAGGTTTAGCCTGCTTGCAGTCTTGTGGGTTATGTAATTGGTGTCAGAAGCCAAATCGATTAATGTTCCAATTTTCTGCCCAGCGTTTGCTGTGACCTCGACAAGCATCATCAGTACTGGCAGCTCTTGAAGTCCGCTTTCCCCTAAAAGGCTTGGTTGGTCTTTGACAGTATTGAAAGCCCTGGATGCAGTATTGGAAAACACATTTCGGCATTGGTTTGCCAATTCAGGTGAGAGTTTCCCGAAGAAGCCCTCCTGCTCCTCTGTGTACTTCCTCCTGCCTTTATCCCCTTCCGGACCGAACCTGCTCCTCTTCTGACCATCGCTGCTTTTCTTTGCCTCAGCATTGGGGCACAGATAGAAGTGATGCTCAGGAGTATCTGCATCCTTGCAGTCCTGGTTTCTGCACAGGAATCCAGGTTTGCACTGTGAGCCATCGCCATGAACCTCCAAACATCTTTTACATGCTCCCAACCTTTTTACTGCAGCTCTCTTCTCTGCTAGTTTCAGCGCTCGGAACTGTCTGCAAAAATAGATCTTCCACTTGTGTTTTACATCACTGCAGACCACACACCCTTCCTGGTCGTTGCTTGATTTGGTTGACTTGGTTCTGGCATATCTTGGCTCCACCTTGGTTTCTCTCTTGTTTGGCTCTTCCTCCATCAGTTGCTCAAGCTGTTCATATATGCTCTCCTGGTCTTTGAGGAATGCCAAGAGACCGTCGAACCGACCTCTTGAAGTCACATCATTCCTCCTGTCAGCTGCATACACAAGCCATTCCTTCTTGAGTGTCTCCGGGAGTTTACTTTCAATGGACTTAGTCACAAGGGGATTTTTTATAGCACCTGTGTCTCCAAGGTCACTCAAATCTTGAAGTGCTTTTTCCACAGTTTTAATTAAGTCGACGATTTTCCGTGGCTGGTGACTTTTGACAGCTGGCATCTTCTGTATCTCCTCCACTATTTCTATGGCAATGGATGTTTGGTTGCCGTAGCGGTTCTCTAGCACACGGAAGATGTCATCAGATGTGTTGTAAGCCGTGAGCCGAAGTTCTCGTGTGATCTTATCCTCCAGGCTGTCTAGTAGCTGGACCTTTTTCACTTCTTTTGAGCCTGTTGGCTCTCCCTGACTCTGCAGCGCTTCCCAGTCCTTCTTCCACCTGTGAAAATCACGTTTGATGCCACCAAACTTTGGGAGGGCTGTTGGCTTTAGCTTGATGGTTGGTATCCGATAATTAGATGTAGCTCTCACCTGGGCTTGTCTATCAGTATCCTCCTTTATGGTTGCTTGTATGAAGTCAGCCTTTCTGGAGACCATCAAGGGGACGTGAAGTTCGAGCTCTCTCACATGCCTCTGAAGCTCCCCCTGAGCCTCTGGTGGGGCCCACTGCTTCCATCGGCCATGCGTGTCCTTTGCTGTTCCTACCAACCCTTTCAGTTGGTCCAGCATGAATTGATACGCTTCCTGGTTAATGTTTGGTTGCACAGCAGCGACGCGTTCGCATGCTGCCTCTGCTGCTTGTAGTGCTATAGACATTTCCCTACTTCCAAAATTGACCCAAAGCGTCTTCTGGAGCAACCTCTTGACCTCCTTCAGCTTCTCTTGGCACTCATTTGTAGTTTTTTCCAGGTCGGCTTTTGCCTGCTCCGTTAACATGACTTCATCCGTTTCCAGCTCTGCTTCGAGATCTGCAATAAAGCCAGCTTCCAGCTCATCATTTGCCTCCATGACGTTCTCTCCTAGTGCCTTGAGTTTGTTGAAACTGTCTCTGAGCTCTTCTTCAGACATGTCCGTATGTGACCGGGTTATACTGTTGACCAGACGGGAAAACACTCTTTTGGCTGTAGTTCTTTCAAGTTTCAATTGTTCAACTGATTTTCCAGCTTCTTGATTAGCCATGTTTACTTTTATTTTTAAGGTTCTTTAATTGTGAATTTGACAAGTGGAGTTTCCAATGGCGCCTTTACTGTTGCTTATGGTGCTTTATTCTCCACTCTTTTTCCTTTCCAGGATTCCAGGTTTTTGCTCCTGCTGTTCCAGCTTTAAGCTCCTGTACTTTTTCCTGGCCAGCTTTATGGTACTGGCGGTTTTTCACTGCCAAGTTCTCCCCTTCTTTGTGCAATCTCCACTTGAAGGAGTTGGACATCTACCCAGAGTTGCTGGACTTCACTCAATAACCACACTTTTCTTTTCCTCTTATCTTCTTTTATTTTGTGATTTCAAGGGTTCAGGTAAGTCGGTACTTTGCAAGTAAGCAAGTAGTTTGCAAGCAAGCAGGTAGGTGAAAAACCTTTTGAACCAATAAACAAGAAAAGGGTTGTTTTTACAATGTTCTGGAAAATATACATTTTTAACAATTATTTCCTTTTCCCTCTTAAATTAAACAAAGTGCGACATAAATTCCCCAACTGTTATTATTAATGCATTTAGGGATTTCATTAAGTTAACTTCAGATTTTAAATATTTTACATTTACTTAATTTAAATAATGCCACCACAATAATATAATATCATAATCATTTTAACTAATTTCTCTGCTACATATAAGCTCACTAAACAATCATGACATCATTAAATTATGAATGAGACCCAAACATGACACACACTGGCATTCATAGGGTTAACGACCGCACTGCCGGTTCGGCCCCGTGGCTAACACTAGCGGCTATCGCCTGCACAAACATTTACTTTCAATTGTCCGCTGGGTCTCCTGATGGGCTTGGTGTCTTACCGGCTGCCTCTCTGGCGTTTGTAGGTCTGTTTGCACGGGGTTGGATGTTTTTGCGCTAAGCATTGCTTCAGTTTGCGGCTTCGCTTCACTTCCTTCCTTCCTTATTGATGTTGTGTGCCACCTCATTTATAGTCCGTGCGGCAACTCGGACTGCCGAAAGGTTCCTTTCCGGTTTGCAACATGAGTTCATTAATTATTTCTTTAGTTTGACTTCACAGTACTAATAACAGTCATATCATTATGAGTGCTTTAACCTCATGTATGCAACCAGCCATCAAGAGGACATGAGAGCAAGTACACACTAAGCACACACACAATTCAGAATGCTGAGTCAGCACAATATGTGCCATAATGTAATGAACACATCCATAAGTTTATTAAGCGCCAAATGAACTGTACGAACAGCACGGCATGCAGCGGCTTTCCCCATGTTCTCCGCATCGCAGACACTGTACTAAAATGTAGCACTCGCAGAACAGCACAAGGCTGCATCCAGTCTGAGACAGTCAGTGCTCGGCTGGGCGTGTGGTGTTCAATGTCTGCTCCAGAAGCTCTGTAAATAAATGATTCCTTGTGGGCAGAATGGATAGCGCTCGTATAGGAAGTCATCATGATGTGATGACGGATCTTGGCGATGTGGAAGAAGTCTCTCCCTATAAAACGCTCATCTAACTAATATCCTCCTTCATCAGTGGATCTCTGAGGAAGGGAGCTGCACATTAATGCAACAGAGGCTTCTTAGTTTGCTCCGCTGGTTTTAAGGATCACCGTGTGTCTCACTTTACATGCATTTCCGGAACTCCCGTATAACCCCCAGTATATGCGCAAGTGCGTATGTGACAGGAGCTGCCATTTTTTCCGGGGGAGTGACCAGCTTATCCAGCTACCTTCACTGAGCCTGCGCTGGAGCAGGTTCAAGCTTTTGGATGCGTTGCCATGGTGATTTTGCCGAACTTGCATCGTGGAACCGAAAAGCCTGATCTACATCATCTTATCCTTATCCAAGTATATTGGGATGCACTTACTCCACCTTGGCCAGGTGCAACGGCACAGGAATTACTAAAGAACGCAGATTCTGATTCAACAACTGAATCAGTATATGCGGACGAACTTTCTGAACCTTGGCCAGGTGCAACGGTACAGGAAGAACTAAAGAACGAAGGTTAGTTCAGGTATTCGTGGAGGAGCTGGTTTCGCGGATATCAAAAAAAACAAATCTGAACTGGACCAAGTGAAGAGCCTGTAATTAATCTGGGCATCACTCCCCTTCACAGAGGTCTAACTTCCTTATTAGGACATCTGATAACTTCTACTGTGATAGTAGAAGTTTTATTATTTTGAGAACATCTGATAACTTCTACTGTGATAGAAGTTTTATTATTATTAGAACATCTGCTAACTTCTACAGTAAAAGTTATCAGATGTTCTAATAATAATAAAACTTCTACTATGATAGTCAAAGTTTTATTATTATTAGGATTATTAGAACAGATGTTATAATAATCTAAAAACTTATACTGTGATAGAAGTGTTATTGTTATTATTAGGACATCTGATAACTTAAAGACAGCCGGAAAGATCATCGGTGCCCCACTCTCCTCGTTACAGGAAACATACACCACCCGCCTCACCCGGAAAGCCACTCAAATCGCAAGCGACACCAGTCACCCTGCACATAGTCTGTTCAGCCTCCTACCCTCTGGAAGAAGGTACAGGAGCCTCCGCTGTCGCACCACCAGACTAAAGAACAGCTTCACCCACCAAGCTGTCAGGACACTGAACTCTCTCCCCTCACTCCCCCCAATCATATCCTCCAGCCTGACGGGAAGCTGAAGCTGACCCCACCCCCCCACCCCCAGTATAGAAGTACTGTAAATATGTATCCATATTTATATTTATATTATATTAATTGCCCACTTTTCACACACACACATACACACACATTATTATATTAATTGCCCATTTTTCCCGTTTTTATGTGTATTGAACGTCCCTATGTGTATTGAATGTTTTATTGTAGTATAGTATATGTTTTAACTAGGATATCTGTCTTTACCTAGCCTAGGAAGTGTTTTATGTGTCGTGCTTGCACTTTATGTTCCACCGTGGGAGAGTGGGAAACGTAATTTCGATTCCTTATATGTCCTGACATGCAAGAAATTGACAATAAAAGCTACTTTGACTTTGACTTTGACTTTTTGACTTCTACTGTGATAGTAGAAGACAAATCTGTGAACTTTCTGAACCTTGGCCAGGTGCAACGGCACAGGAAGAACTAAAGAACGAAGGTTCTGATTCAGCAAGTGGCTCAGTATATCAGGACGGACTTTCTGAACCTTGGCCAGGTGCAACGGCACAGGAAGAACTGAAGAACGAAGGTTCTGATTCAGCAACTGGCTCAGTATATCAGGACGAACTTTCTGAACCTTGGCCAGGTGCAACGGCACAGGAAGAACTAAAGAACAAAGGTTCTGATTCAGCAACTAGCTCAGTATATCAGGACGAACTTTCTGAACCTTGGCCAGGTGCAACGGCACAGGAAGAACTAAAGAACGAAGGTTCTGATTCAGCAACTGGCTCAGTACATCAGGACGAACTTTCTGAACCATGGCCAGGTGCAACGGCACAGGAAGAACTAAAGAACGAAGGTTCTGATTCAGCAACTGGCTCAGTATATCAGGACGAACTTTCTGAACCATGGCCAGGTGCAACGGCACAGGAAGAAATAAAGAACGAAGGTTGTGATTCAGCAACTGGCTCAGTACATCAGGACGAACTTTCTGAACCTTGGCCAGGTGCAACGGCACAGGAAGAACTAAAGAACGCAGTTTCTGATTCAATAGCTGCCTCAGTATATTGGGATGCACTTACTCCACCTTGGCCAGGTGCAACGGCACAGGAAGAACTAAAGAACGCAGATTCTGATTCAATAGCTGCCTCAGTATATTGGCATGTACTTACTCCACCTTGGCCAGGTGCAATGGCACAGGAAGAACTAAAGAACGCAGATTCTGATTCAATAGCTGCCTCAGTATATTGGGACGCATTTACTCCACCTTGGCCAGGTGCAACGGCACAGGAATTACTAAAGAACGCAGATTCTGATTCAACAACTGAATCAGTATATGCGGACGAACTTTCTGAACCTTGGCCAGGTGCAACGGCACAGGAAGAACTAAAGAACGCAGATTCTGATTCAACAAATGAATCAGAATATTGTGACGCACTTTCTGAACCTTGGACAGGTCACAGGAAGAACTAAAGAACGAAGGTTAGTTCAGGTATTCGTGGAGGAGCTGGTTTCGCGGATATCAAAAAAAACAAATCTGAACTGGACCAAGTGAAGAGCCTGTAATTAATCTGGGCATCACTCCCCTTCACAGAGGTCTAACTTCCTTATTAGGACATCTGATAACTTCTACTGTGATAGTAGAAGTTTTATTATTTTGAGAACATCTGATAACTTCTACTGTGATAGAAGTTTTATTATTATTAGAACATCTGCTAACTTCTACAGTAAAAGTTATCAGATGTTCTAATAATAATAAAACTTCTACTATGATAGTCGAAGTTTTATTATTATTAGGATTATTAGAACAGATGTTATAATAATCTAAAAACTTATACTGTGATAGAAGTGTTATTGTTATTATTAGGACATCTGATAACTTAAAGACAGCCGGAAAGATCATCAGTGCCCCACTCTCCTCGTTACAGGAAACATACACCACCCGCCTCACCCGGAAAGCCACTCAAATCGCAAGCGACACCAGTCACCCTGCACATAGTCTGTTCAGCCTCCTACCCTCTGGAAGAAGGTACAGGAGCCTCCGCTGTCGCACCACCAGACTAAAGAACAGCTTCACCCACCAAGCTGTCAGGACACTGAACTCTCTCCCCTCACTCCCCCCAATCATATCCTCCAGCCTGACGGGAAGCTGAAGCTGACCCCACCCCCCCACCCCCAGTATAGAAGTACTGTAAATATGTATCCATATTTATATTTATATTATATTAATTGCCCACTTTTCACACACACACATACACACACATTATTATATTAATTGCCCGTTTTTATGTGTATTGAACGTCCCTATGTGTATTGAATGTTTTATTGTAGTATAGTATATGTTTTAACTAGGATATCTGTCTTTACCTAGCCTAGGAAGTGTTTTATGTGTCGTGCTTGCACTTTATGTTCCACCGTGGGAGAGTGGGAAACGTAATTTCGATTCCTTATATGTCCTGACATGCAAGAAATTGACAATAAAAGCTACTTTGACTTTGACTTTTTGACTTCTACTGTGATAGTAGAAGACAAATCTGTGAACTTTCTGAACCTTGGCCAGGTGCAACGGCACAGGAAGAACTAAAGAACGAAGGTTCTGATTCAGCAAGTGGCTCAGTATATCAGGACGGACTTTCTGAACCTTGGCCAGGTGCAACGGCACAGGAAGAACTGAAGAACGAAGGTTCTGATTCAGCAACTGGCTCAGTATATCAGGACGAACTTTCTGAACCTTGGCCAGGTGCAACGGCACAGGAAGAACTAAAGAACAAAGGTTCTGATTCAGCAACTAGCTCAGTATATCAGGACGAACTTTCTGAACCATGGCCAGGTGCAACGGCACAGGAAGAACTAAAGAACGAAGGTTCTGATTCAGCAACTGGCTCAGTATATCAGGACGAACTTTCTGAACCATGGCCAGGTGCAACGGCACAGGAAGAAATAAAGAACGAAGGTTGTGATTCAGCAACTGGCTCAGTACATCAGGACGAACTTTCTGAACCTTGGCCAGGTGCAACGGCACAGGAAGAACTAAAGAACGCAGGTTCTGATTCAATAGCTGCCTCAGTATATTGGGATGCACTTACTCCACCTTGGCCAGGTGCAACGGCACAGGAAGAACTAAAGAACGCAGATTCTGATTCAATAGCTGCCTCAGTATATTGGGATGCACTTACTCCACCTTGGCCAGGTGCAATGGCACAGGAAGAACTAAAGAACGCAGATTCTGATTCAATAGCTGCCTCAGTATATTGGGACGCATTTACTCCACCTTGGCCAGGTGCAACGGCACAGGAATTACTAAAGAACGCAGATTCTGATTCAACAACTGAATCAGTATATGCGGACGAACTTTCTGAACCTTGGCCAGGTGCAACGGCACAGGAACAGTGGTGTATAGTAACGAAGTAGAAATACTTCGTTACTGTACTTAAGTAGTTTTTTTGGGTATCTGTACTTTACTTTACTACTTATATTTCTGTTGACTTTTACTTTTACTTCACTACATTTTGCAAAGAAAACCGGTACTTTTACTCCGATACATTTCCCCTGAAACCTTCGTTACTCGCTACAAAATCAAATCTCTTTAGAAACAAAATGAATCGTGAGAGCAGCGTCGGGGACTGTGGTGGAACACAGACTGCAAGCAAGCAGGTTTGTTGAATCAGTGGTCCTAGCAGCAAGTTAAATCATTGGTTAATCACGTTAATGCACAATTGCAAACAAGTGCTCTCAAAGCCGCGGTGTTTTGATTCACAGGATGCTACATGCTATAAGCTAGCGGGCGACTACATGAGTAGAATTCCACTCTACGTGACTGATTTCATGATGGAAGCAGAAATGGAAGCACCTGCTACTCCCGCAACAAACTACGGTGGTGACGAAGACCAACACCAGTGGATCGCTAGCGAGTTAGTGAGCTGAGGAAGTGTTGACAGTTGTGCAGCACTAGTTGGCTAACGTTAGCTGTAGCTATATACACGGATTGACAGGAGCCGCGAGAGCGCAGCATTAGTGAAATCCTTCGCAGCTGTGCGCAAGCTGTCTGTGCCGCTGAACACACCTCTACCTGCCTCAGCGGCCTGTGAAAGACTAGTTAGCATCGCAGGACGAGTCTTCAGCCCAAGAAGAGCGAGACTGAATTCTCGCAATTTTGAAAACCAACTTCTTTTGAAGATGAACAGGACATGTTTCAGTTTCAAGTAATGACTGGGTTGTTACTTTCGGTGCTGCTTTAGTATTGATCATGTTTTGATATTTGAGTCATGTTGTGGATGATCAGATGGAGTTATGATGGTAGCAGTCGCCCAATTGCAGATTCATCTTGAGCAAAACCTTTGTCTATTGTGTTCAAATCAGGCCCACAGGAGTTTACAAGGCAGGCGTCCTTTCTCTAAACACTGACCTGATGCATCAAGTGGATATTTTTTGCTGAACATAATATTATGCATTGGTCCTCTACATCCTCCAGTCTAATGAGCAGACTTATAAACGCACTGTTACAACTCCTTCATAGTGTCATATTGCTTTTCGGAGAATTATGAAGATAAGTTCACAGTAGATGCAAAAGTATACTTATGTACAATATATTATGTTGAACATTGTTGCTCCTGAATGGATCACAGCAACCCAATTATGTTCAACACAGCTCCATGTCCTTGGTCATGCTGCCACAGCACTTAAAAGAATAAACTTCATCATTCTCACAATTCTGACCCTTTGCTTTTTTATTAACAGCATTTACTTGTACTTTTACTTTCAATGAACAGGTTATGATGTTCATTTAATGTTCAGGTTGTGATGTACATTTAATATCAGAAAATTACTTTTGATACTAAAGTACTTTTGTACTTAAGTACAATAAATATCAGATACTTTAAGACTTTTACTCAAGTAGTATTCTAATAGGTGACTTTTTACTTTTACTTGAGTAGTTTTCCAGTAAGGTATCTTTACTTTTACTCAAGTATGGCTTTTGAGTACTTTATACACCACTGCACAGGAAGAACTAAAGAACGAAGGTTCTGATTCAGCAACTGGCTCAGTAGATCAGGACGAACTTTCTGAACCATGGCCAGGTGCAACGGCACAGGAAGAACTAAAGAACGATGGTTCTGATTCAGCAAGTGGCTCAGTATATCAGGACGGACTTTCTGAACCTTGGCCAGGTGCAACGGCACAGGAAGAACTGAAGAACAAAGGTTCTGATTCAGCAACTGGCTCAGTATATCAGGACGAACTTTCTGAACCTTGGCCAGGTGCAACGGCACAGGAAGAACTAAAGAACAAAGGTTCTGATTCAGCAACTAGCTCAGTATATCAGGACGAACTTTCTGAACCTTGGCCAGGTGCAACGGCACAGGAAGAACTAAAGAACGAAGGTTCTGATTCAGCAACTGGCTCAGTACATCAGGACGAACTTTCTGAACCATGGCCAGGTGCAACGGCACAGGAAGAACTAAAGAACGAAGGTTCTGATTCAGCAACTGGCTCAGTATATCAGGACGAACTTTCTGAACCATGGCCAGGTGCAACGGCACAGGAAGAAATAAAGAACGAAGGTTGTGATTCAGCAACTGGCTCAGTACATCAGGACGAACTTTCTGAACCTTGGCCAGGTGCAACGGCACAGGAAGAACTAAAGAACGCAGGTTCTGATTCAATAGCTGCCTCAGTATATTGGGATGCACTTACTCCACCTTGGCCAGGTGCAACGGCACAGGAAGAACTAAAGAACGCAGATTCTGATTCAATAGCTGCCTCAGTATATTGGGATGCACTTACTCCACCTTGGCCAGGTGCAATGGCACAGGAAGAACTAAAGAACGCAGATTCTGATTCAATAGCTGCCTCAGTATATTGGGACGCATTTACTCCACCTTGGCCAGGTGCAACGGCACAGGAATTACTAAAGAACGCAGATTCTGATTCAACAACTGAATCAGTATATGCGGACGAACTTTCTGAACCTTGGCCAGGTGCAACGGCACAGGAAGAACTAAAGAACGCAGATTCTGATTCAACAAATTAATCAGAATATTGTGACGCACTTTCTGAACCTTGGACAGGTCACAGGAAGAACTAAAGAACGAAGGTTAGTTCAGGTATTCGTGGAGGAGCTGGTTTCGCGGATATCAAAAAAAACAAATCTGAACTGGACCAAGTGAAGAGCCTGTAATTAATCTGGGCATCACTCCCCTTCACAGAGGTCTAACTTCCTTATTAGGACATCTGATAACTTCTACTGTGATAGAAGTTTTATTATTATTAGAACATCTGCTAACTTCTACAGTAAAAGTTATCAGATGTTCTAATAATAATAAAACTTCTACTATGATAGTCGAAGTTTTATTATTATTAGGATTATTAGAACAGATGTTATAATAATCTAAAAACTTATACTGTGATAGAAGTGTTATTGTTATTATTAGGACATCTGATAACTTAAAGACAGCCGGAAAGATCATCGGTGCCCCACTCTCCTCGTTACAGGAAACATACACCACCCGCCTCACCCGGAAAGCCACTCAAATCGCAAGCGACACCAGTCACCCTGCACATAGTCTGTTCAGCCTCCTACCCTCTGGAAGAAGGTACAGGAGCCTCCGCTGTCGCACCACCAGACTAAAGAACAGCTTCACCCACCAAGCTGTCAGGACACTGAACTCTCTCCCCTCACTCCCCCCAATCATATCCTCCAGCCTGACGGGAAGCTGAAGCTGACCCCACCCCCCCACCCCCAGTATAGAAGTACTGTAAATATGTATCCATATTTATATTTATATTATATTAATTGCCCACTTTTCACACACACACATACACACACATTATTATATTAATTGCCCATTTTTATGTGTATTGAACGTCCCTATGTGTATTGAATGTTTTATTGTAGTATAGTATATGTTTTAACTAGGATATCTGTCTTTACCTAGCCTAGGAAGTGTTTTATGTGTCGTGCTTGCACTTTATGTTCCACCGTGGGAGAGTGGGAAACGTAATTTCGATTCCTTATATGTCCTGACATGCAAGAAATTGACAATAAAAGCTACTTTGACTTTGACTTTTTGACTTCTACTGTGATAGTAGAAGACAAATCTGTGAACTTTCTGAACCTTGGCCAGGTGCAACGGCACAGGAAGAACTAAAGAACGAAGGTTCTGATTCAGCAAGTGGCTCAGTATATCAGGACGGACTTTCTGAACCTTGGCCAGGTGCAACGGCACAGGAAGAACTGAAGAACGAAGGTTCTGATTCAGCAACTGGCTCAGTATATCAGGACAAACTTTCTGAACCTTGGCCAGGTGCAACGGCACAGGAAGAACTAAAGAACAAAGGTTCTGATTCAGCAACTAGCTCAGTATATCAGGACGAACTTTCTGAACCATGGCCAGGTGCAACGGCACAGGAAGAACTAAAGAACGAAGGTTCTGATTCAGCAACTGGCTCAGTATATCAGGACGAACTTTCTGAACCATGGCCAGGTGCAACGGCACAGGAAGAAATAAAGAACGAAGGTTGTGATTCAGCAACTGGCTCAGTACATCAGGACGAACTTTCTGAACCTTGGCCAGGTGCAACGGCACAGGAATAACTAAAGAACGCAGGTTCTGATTCAATAGCTGCCTCAGTATATTGGGATGCACTTACTCCACCTTGGCCAGGTGCAACGGCACAGGAAGAACTAAAGAACGCAGATTCTGATTCAATAGCTGCCTCAGTATATTGGGACGCATTTACTCCACCTTGGCCAGGTGCAACGGCACAGGAATTACTAAAGAACGCAGATTCTGATTCAACAACTGAATCAGTATATGCGGACGAACTTTCTGAACCTTGGCCAGGTGCAACGGCACAGGAAGAACTAAAGAACGAAGGTTCTGATTCAGCAACTGGCTCAGTAGATCAGGACGAACTTTCTGAACCATGGCCAGGTGCAACGGCACAGGAAGAACTAAAGAACGATGGTTCTGATTCAGCAAGTGGCTCAGTATATCAGGACGGACTTTCTGAACCTTGGCCAGGTGCAACGGCACAGGAAGAACTGAAGAACGAAGGTTCTGATTCAGAAACTGGCTCAGTATATCAGGACGAACTTTCTGAACCTTGGCCAGGTGCAACGGCACAGGAAGAACTAAAGAACAAAGGTTCTGATTCAGCAACTAGCTCAGTATATCAGGACGAACTTTCTGAACCTTGGCCAGGTGCAACGGCACAGGAAGAACTAAAGAATGAAGGTTCTGATTCAGCAACTGGCTCAGTACATCAGGACGAACTTTCTGAACCATGGCCAGGTGCAACGGCACAGGAAGAACTAAAGAACGAAGGTTCTGATTCAGCAACTGGCTCAGTATATCAGGACGAACTTTCTGAACCATGGCCAGGTGCAACGGCACAGGAAGAAATAAAGAACGAAGGTTGTGATTCAGCAACTGGCTCAGTACATCAGGACGAACTTTCTGAACCTTGGCCAGGTGCAACGGCACAGGAAGAACTAAAGAACGCAGGTTCTGATTCAATAGCTGCCTCAGTATATTGGGATGCACTTACTCCACCTTGGCCAGGTGCAACGGCACAGGAAGAACTAAAGAACGCAGATTCTGATTCAATAGCTGCCTCAGTATATTGGGATGCACTTACTCCACCTTGGCCAGGTGCAATGGCACAGGAAGAACTAAAGAACGCAGATTCTGATTCAATAGCTGCCTCAGTATATTGGGACGCATTTACTCCACCTTGGCCAGGTGCAACGGCACAGGAATTACTAAAGAACGCAGATTCTGATTCAACAACTGAATCAGTATATGCGGACGAACTTTCTGAACCTTGGCCAGGTGCAACGGCACAGGAAGAACTAAAGAACGAAGGTTCTGATTCAGCAACTGGCTCAGTAGATCAGGACGAACTTTCTGAACCATGGCCAGGTGCAACGGCACAGGAAGAACTAAAGAACGCAGGTTCTGATTCAATAGCTGCCTCAGTATATTGGGATGCACTTACTCCACCTTGGCCAGGTGCAACGGCACAGGAAGAACTAAAGAACGCAGATTCTGATTCAATAGCTGCCTCAGTATATTGGGATGCACTTACTCCACCTTGGCCAGGTGCAATGGCACAGGAAGAACTAAAGAACGCAGATTCTGATTCAATAGCTGCCTCAGTATATTGGGACGCATTTACTCCACCTTGGCCAGGTGCAACGGCACAGGAATTACTAAAGAACGCAGATTCTGATTCAACAACTGAATCAGTATATGCGGACGAACTTTCTGAACCTTGGCCAGGTGCAACGGCACAGGAAGAACTAAAGAACGCAGATTCTGATTCAACAAATGAATCAGAATATTGTGACGCACTTTCTGAACCTTGGACAGGTCACAGGAAGAACTAAAGAACGAAGGTTAGTTCAGGTATTCGTGGAGGAGCTGGTTTCGCGGATATCAAAAAAAACAAATCTGAACTGGACCAAGTGAAGAGCCTGTAATTAATCTGGGCATCACTCCCCTTCACAGAGGTCTAACTTCCTTATTAGGACATCTGATAACTTCTACTGTGATAGTAGAAGTTTTATTATTTTGAGAACATCTGATAACTTCTACTGTGATAGAAGTTTTATTATTATTAGAACATCTGCTAACTTCTACAGTAAAAGTTATCAGATGTTCTAATAATAATAAAACTTCTACTATGATAGTCGAAGTTTTATTATTATTAGGATTATTAGAACAGATGTTATAATAATCTAAAAACTTATACTGTGATAGAAGTGTTATTGTTATTATTAGGACATCTGATAACTTAAAGACAGCCGGAAAGATCATCAGTGCCCCACTCTCCTCGTTACAGGAAACATACACCACCCGCCTCACCCGGAAAGCCACTCAAATCGCAAGCGACACCAGTCACCCTGCACATAGTCTGTTCAGCCTCCTACCCTCTGGAAGAAGGTACAGGAGCCTCCGCTGTCGCACCACCAGACTAAAGAACAGCTTCACCCACCAAGCTGTCAGGACACTGAACTCTCTCCCCTCACTCCCCCCAATCATATCCTCCAGCCTGACGGGAAGCTGAAGCTGACCCCACCCCCCCACCCCCAGTATAGAAGTACTGTAAATATGTATCCATATTTATATTTATATTATATTAATTGCCCACTTTTCACACACACACATACACACACATTATTATATTAATTGCCCGTTTTTATGTGTATTGAACGTCCCTATGTGTATTGAATGTTTTATTGTAGTATAGTATATGTTTTAACTAGGATATCTGTCTTTACCTAGCCTAGGAAGTGTTTTATGTGTCGTGCTTGCACTTTATGTTCCACCGTGGGAGAGTGGGAAACGTAATTTCGATTCCTTATATGTCCTGACATGCAAGAAATTGACAATAAAAGCTACTTTGACTTTGACTTTTTGACTTCTACTGTGATAGTAGAAGACAAATCTGTGAACTTTCTGAACCTTGGCCAGGTGCAACGGCACAGGAAGAACTAAAGAACGAAGGTTCTGATTCAGCAAGTGGCTCAGTATATCAGGACGGACTTTCTGAACCTTGGCCAGGTGCAACGGCACAGGAAGAACTGAAGAACGAAGGTTCTGATTCAGCAACTGGCTCAGTACATCAGGACGAACTTTCTGAACCATGGCCAGGTGCAACGGCACAGGAAGAACTAAAGAACGAAGGTTCTGATTCAGCAACTGGCTCAGTATATCAGGACGAACTTTCTGAACCATGGCCAGGTGCAACGGCACAGGAAGAAATAAAGAACGAAGGTTGTGATTCAGCAACTGGCTCAGTACATCAGGACGAACTTTCTGAACCTTGGCCAGGTGCAACGGCACAGGAAGAACTAAAGAACGCAGGTTCTGATTCAATAGCTGCCTCAGTATATTGGGATGCACTTACTCCACCTTGGCCAGGTGCAACGGCACAGGAAGAACTAAAGAACGCAGATTCTGATTCAATAGCTGCCTCAGTATATTGGGATGCACTTACTCCACCTTGGCCAGGTGCAATGGCACAGGAAGAACTAAAGAACGCAGATTCTGATTCAATAGCTGCCTCAGTATATTGGGACGCATTTACTCCACCTTGGCCAGGTGCAACGGCACAGGAATTACTAAAGAACGCAGATTCTGATTCAACAACTGAATCAGTATATGCGGACGAACTTTCTGAACCTTGGCCAGGTGCAACGGCACAGGAAGAACTAAAGAACGAAGGTTCTGATTCAGCAACTGGCTCAGTAGATCAGGACGAACTTTCTGAACCATGGCCAGGTGCAACGGCACAGGAAGAACTAAAGAACGCAGGTTCTGATTCAATAGCTGCCTCAGTATATTGGGATGCACTTACTCCACCTTGGCCAGGTGCAACGGCACAGGAAGAACTAAAGAACGCAGATTCTGATTCAATAGCTGCCTCAGTATATTGGGATGCACTTACTCCACCTTGGCCAGGTGCAATGGCACAGGAAGAACTAAAGAACGCAGATTCTGATTCAATAGCTGCCTCAGTATATTGGGACGCATTTACTCCACCTTGGCCAGGTGCAACGGCACAGGAATTACTAAAGAACGCAGATTCTGATTCAACAACTGAATCAGTATATGCGGACGAACTTTCTGAACCTTGGCCAGGTGCAACGGCACAGGAAGAACTAAAGAACGCAGATTCTGATTCAACAAATGAATCAGAATATTGTGACGCACTTTCTGAACCTTGGACAGGTCACAGGAAGAACTAAAGAACGAAGGTTAGTTCAGGTATTCGTGGAGGAGCTGGTTTCGCGGATATCAAAAAAAACAAATCTGAACTGGACCAAGTGAAGAGCCTGTAATTAATCTGGGCATCACTCCCCTTCACAGAGGTCTAACTTCCTTATTAGGACATCTGATAACTTCTACTGTGATAGTAGAAGTTTTATTATTTTGAGAACATCTGATAACTTCTACTGTGATAGAAGTTTTATTATTATTAGAACATCTGCTAACTTCTACAGTAAAAGTTATCAGATGTTCTAATAATAATAAAACTTCTACTATGATAGTCGAAGTTTTATTATTATTAGGATTATTAGAACAGATGTTATAATAATCTAAAAACTTATACTGTGATAGAAGTGTTATTGTTATTATTAGGACATCTGATAACTTAAAGACAGCCGGAAAGATCATCAGTGCCCCACTCTCCTCGTTACAGGAAACATACACCACCCGCCTCACCCGGAAAGCCACTCAAATCGCAAGCGACACCAGTCACCCTGCACATAGTCTGTTCAGCCTCCTACCCTCTGGAAGAAGGTACAGGAGCCTCCGCTGTCGCACCACCAGACTAAAGAACAGCTTCACCCACCAAGCTGTCAGGACACTGAACTCTCTCCCCTCACTCCCCCCAATCATATCCTCCAGCCTGACGGGAAGCTGAAGCTGACCCCACCCCCCCACCCCCAGTATAGAAGTACTGTAAATATGTATCCATATTTATATTTATATTATATTAATTGCCCACTTTTCACACACACACATACACACACATTATTATATTAATTGCCCGTTTTTATGTGTATTGAACGTCCCTATGTGTATTGAATGTTTTATTGTAGTATAGTATATGTTTTAACTAGGATATCTGTCTTTACCTAGCCTAGGAAGTGTTTTATGTGTCGTGCTTGCACTTTATGTTCCACCGTGGGAGAGTGGGAAACGTAATTTCGATTCCTTATATGTCCTGACATGCAAGAAATTGACAATAAAAGCTACTTTGACTTTGACTTTTTGACTTCTACTGTGATAGTAGAAGACAAATCTGTGAACTTTCTGAACCTTGGCCAGGTGCAACGGCACAGGAAGAACTAAAGAACGAAGGTTCTGATTCAGCAAGTGGCTCAGTATATCAGGACGGACTTTCTGAACCTTGGCCAGGTGCAACGGCACAGGAAGAACTGAAGAACGAAGGTTCTGATTCAGCAACTGGCTCAGTATATCAGGACGAACTTTCTGAACCTTGGCCAGGTGCAACGGCACAGGAAGAACTAAAGAACAAAGGTTCTGATTCAGCAACTAGCTCAGTATATCAGGACGAACTTTCTGAACCATGGCCAGGTGCAACGGCACAGGAAGAACTAAAGAACGAAGGTTCTGATTCAGCAACTGGCTCAGTATATCAGGACGAACTTTCTGAACCATGGCCAGGTGCAACGGCACAGGAAGAAATAAAGAACGAAGGTTGTGATTCAGCAACTGGCTCAGTACATCAGGACGAACTTTCTGAACCTTGGCCAGGTGCAACGGCACAGGAAGAACTAAAGAACGCAGGTTCTGATTCAATAGCTGCCTCAGTATATTGGGATGCACTTACTCCACCTTGGCCAGGTGCAACGGCACAGGAAGAACTAAAGAACGCAGATTCTGATTCAATAGCTGCCTCAGTATATTGGGATGCACTTACTCCACCTTGGCCAGGTGCAATGGCACAGGAAGAACTAAAGAACGCAGATTCTGATTCAATAGCTGCCTCAGTATATTGGGACGCATTTACTCCACCTTGGCCAGGTGCAACGGCACAGGAATTACTAAAGAACGCAGATTCTGATTCAACAACTGAATCAGTATATGCGGACGAACTTTCTGAACCTTGGCCAGGTGCAACGGCACAGGAAGAACTAAAGAACGAAGGTTCTGATTCAGCAACTGGCTCAGTAGATCAGGACGAACTTTCTGAACCATGGCCAGGTGCAACGGCACAGGAAGAACTAAAGAACGATGGTTCTGATTCAGCAAGTGGCTCAGTATATCAGGACGGACTTTCTGAACCTTGGCCAGGTGCAACGGCACAGGAAGAACTGAAGAACAAAGGTTCTGATTCAGCAACTGGCTCAGTATATCAGGACGAACTTTCTGAACCTTGGCCAGGTGCAACGGCACAGGAAGAACTAAAGAACAAAGGTTCTGATTCAGCAACTAGCTCAGTATATCAGGACGAACTTTCTGAACCTTGGCCAGGTGCAACGGCACAGGAAGAACTAAAGAACGAAGGTTCTGATTCAGCAACTGGCTCAGTACATCAGGACGAACTTTCTGAACCATGGCCAGGTGCAACGGCACAGGAAGAACTAAAGAACGAAGGTTCTGATTCAGCAACTGGCTCAGTATATCAGGACGAACTTTCTGAACCATGGCCAGGTGCAACGGCACAGGAAGAAATAAAGAACGAAGGTTGTGATTCAGCAACTGGCTCAGTACATCAGGACGAACTTTCTGAACCTTGGCCAGGTGCAACGGCACAGGAAGAACTAAAGAACGCAGGTTCTGATTCAATAGCTGCCTCAGTATATTGGGATGCACTTACTCCACCTTGGCCAGGTGCAACGGCACAGGAAGAACTAAAGAACGCAGATTCTGATTCAATAGCTGCCTCAGTATATTGGGATGCACTTACTCCACCTTGGCCAGGTGCAATGGCACAGGAAGAACTAAAGAACGCAGATTCTGATTCAATAGCTGCCTCAGTATATTGGGACGCATTTACTCCACCTTGGCCAGGTGCAACGGCACAGGAATTACTAAAGAACGCAGATTCTGATTCAACAACTGAATCAGTATATGCGGACGAACTTTCTGAACCTTGGCCAGGTGCAACGGCACAGGAAGAACTAAAGAACGCAGATTCTGATTCAACAAATTAATCAGAATATTGTGACGCACTTTCTGAACCTTGGACAGGTCACAGGAAGAACTAAAGAACGAAGGTTAGTTCAGGTATTCGTGGAGGAGCTGGTTTCGCGGATATCAAAAAAAACAAATCTGAACTGGACCAAGTGAAGAGCCTGTAATTAATCTGGGCATCACTCCCCTTCACAGAGGTCTAACTTCCTTATTAGGACATCTGATAACTTCTACTGTGATAGAAGTTTTATTATTATTAGAACATCTGCTAACTTCTACAGTAAAAGTTATCAGATGTTCTAATAATAATAAAACTTCTACTATGATAGTCGAAGTTTTATTATTATTAGGATTATTAGAACAGATGTTATAATAATCTAAAAACTTATACTGTGATAGAAGTGTTATTGTTATTATTAGGACATCTGATAACTTAAAGACAGCCGGAAAGATCATCGGTGCCCCACTCTCCTCGTTACAGGAAACATACACCACCCGCCTCACCCGGAAAGCCACTCAAATCGCAAGCGACACCAGTCACCCTGCACATAGTCTGTTCAGCCTCCTACCCTCTGGAAGAAGGTACAGGAGCCTCCGCTGTCGCACCACCAGACTAAAGAACAGCTTCACCCACCAAGCTGTCAGGACACTGAACTCTCTCCCCTCACTCCCCCCAATCATATCCTCCAGCCTGACGGGAAGCTGAAGCTGACCCCACCCCCCCACCCCCAGTATAGAAGTACTGTAAATATGTATCCATATTTATATTTATATTATATTAATTGCCCACTTTTCACACACACACATACACACACATTATTATATTAATTGCCCATTTTTATGTGTATTGAACGTCCCTATGTGTATTGAATGTTTTATTGTAGTATAGTATATGTTTTAACTAGGATATCTGTCTTTACCTAGCCTAGGAAGTGTTTTATGTGTCGTGCTTGCACTTTATGTTCCACCGTGGGAGAGTGGGAAACGTAATTTCGATTCCTTATATGTCCTGACATGCAAGAAATTGACAATAAAAGCTACTTTGACTTTGACTTTTTGACTTCTACTGTGATAGTAGAAGACAAATCTGTGAACTTTCTGAACCTTGGCCAGGTGCAACGGCACAGGAAGAACTAAAGAACGAAGGTTCTGATTCAGCAAGTGGCTCAGTATATCAGGACGGACTTTCTGAACCTTGGCCAGGTGCAACGGCACAGGAAGAACTGAAGAACGAAGGTTCTGATTCAGCAACTGGCTCAGTATATCAGGACAAACTTTCTGAACCTTGGCCAGGTGCAACGGCACAGGAAGAACTAAAGAACAAAGGTTCTGATTCAGCAACTAGCTCAGTATATCAGGACGAACTTTCTGAACCATGGCCAGGTGCAACGGCACAGGAAGAACTAAAGAACGAAGGTTCTGATTCAGCAACTGGCTCAGTATATCAGGACGAACTTTCTGAACCATGGCCAGGTGCAACGGCACAGGAAGAAATAAAGAACGAAGGTTGTGATTCAGCAACTGGCTCAGTACATCAGGACGAACTTTCTGAACCTTGGCCAGGTGCAACGGCACAGGAATAACTAAAGAACGCAGGTTCTGATTCAATAGCTGCCTCAGTATATTGGGATGCACTTACTCCACCTTGGCCAGGTGCAACGGCACAGGAAGAACTAAAGAACGCAGATTCTGATTCAATAGCTGCCTCAGTATATTGGGACGCATTTACTCCACCTTGGCCAGGTGCAACGGCACAGGAATTACTAAAGAACGCAGATTCTGATTCAACAACTGAATCAGTATATGCGGACGAACTTTCTGAACCTTGGCCAGGTGCAACGGCACAGGAAGAACTAAAGAACGAAGGTTCTGATTCAGCAACTGGCTCAGTAGATCAGGACGAACTTTCTGAACCATGGCCAGGTGCAACGGCACAGGAAGAACTAAAGAACGATGGTTCTGATTCAGCAAGTGGCTCAGTATATCAGGACGGACTTTCTGAACCTTGGCCAGGTGCAACGGCACAGGAAGAACTGAAGAACGAAGGTTCTGATTCAGCAACTGGCTCAGTATATCAGGACGAACTTTCTGAACCTTGGCCAGGTGCAACGGCACAGGAAGAACTAAAGAACAAAGGTTCTGATTCAGCAACTAGCTCAGTATATCAGGACGAACTTTCTGAACCTTGGCCAGGTGCAACGGCACAGGAAGAACTAAAGAACGAAGGTTCTGATTCAGCAACTGGCTCAGTACATCAGGACGAACTTTCTGAACCATGGCCAGGTGCAACGGCACAGGAAGAACTAAAGAACGAAGGTTCTGATTCAGCAACTGGCTCAGTATATCAGGACGAACTTTCTGAACCATGGCCAGGTGCAACGGCACAGGAAGAAATAAAGAACGAAGGTTGTGATTCAGCAACTGGCTCAGTACATCAGGACGAACTTTCTGAACCTTGGCCAGGTGCAACGGCACAGGAAGAACTAAAGAACGCAGGTTCTGATTCAATAGCTGCCTCAGTATATTGGGATGCACTTACTCCACCTTGGCCAGGTGCAACGGCACAGGAAGAACTAAAGAACGCAGATTCTGATTCAATAGCTGCCTCAGTATATTGGGACGCATTTACTCCACCTTGGCCAGGTGCAACGGCACAGGAATTACTAAAGAACGCAGATTCTGATTCAACAACTGAATCAGTATATGCGGACGAACTTTCTGAACCTTGGCCAGGTGCAACGGCACAGGAAGAACTAAAGAACGAAGGTTCTGATTCAGCAACTGGCTCAGTAGATCAGGACGAACTTTCTGAACCATGGCCAGGTGCAACGGCACAGGAAGAACTAAAGAACGATGGTTCTGATTCAGCAAGTGGCTCAGTATATCAGGACGGACTTTCTGAACCTTGGCCAGGTGCAACGGCACAGGAAGAACTGAAGAACGAAGGTTCTGATTCAGCAACTGGCTCAGTATATCAGGACGAACTTTCTGAACCTTGGCCAGGTGCAACGGCACAGGAAGAACTAAAGAACAAAGGTTCTGATTCAGCAACTAGCTCAGTATATCAGGACGAACTTTCTGAACCTTGGCCAGGTGCAACGGCACAGGAAGAACTAAAGAACGAAGGTTCTGATTCAGCAACTGGCTCAGTACATCAGGACGAACTTTCTGAACCATGGCCAGGTGCAACGGCACAGGAAGAACTAAAGAACGAAGGTTCTGATTCAGCAACTGGCTCAGTATATCAGGACGAACTTTCTGAACCATGGCCAGGTGCAACGGCACAGGAAGAAATAAAGAACGAAGGTTGTGATTCAGCAACTGGCTCAGTACATCAGGACGAACTTTCTGAACCTTGGCCAGGTGCAACGGCACAGGAAGAACTAAAGAACGCAGGTTCTGATTCAATAGCTGCCTCAGTATATTGGGATGCACTTACTCCACCTTGGCCAGGTGCAACGGCACAGGAAGAACTAAAGAACGCAGATTCTGATTCAATAGCTGCCTCAGTATATTGGGATGCACTTACTCCACCTTGGCCAGGTGCAATGGCACAGGAAGAACTAAAGAACGCAGATTCTGATTCAATAGCTGCCTCAGTATATTGGGACGCATTTACTCCACCTTGGCCAGGTGCAACGGCACAGGAATTACTAAAGAACGCAGATTCTGATTCAACAACTGAATCAGTATATGCGGACGAACTTTCTGAACCTTGGCCAGGTGCAACGGCACAGGAAGAACTAAAGAACGAAGGTTCTGATTCAGCAACTGGCTCAGTAGATCAGGACGAACTTTCTGAACCATGGCCAGGTGCAACGGCACAGGAAGAACTAAAGAACGCAGGTTCTGATTCAATAGCTGCCTCAGTATATTGGGATGCACTTACTCCACCTTGGCCAGGTGCAACGGCACAGGAAGAACTAAAGAACGCAGATTCTGATTCAATAGCTGCCTCAGTATATTGGGATGCACTTACTCCACCTTGGCCAGGTGCAATGGCACAGGAAGAACTAAAGAACGCAGATTCTGATTCAATAGCTGCCTCAGTATATTGGGACGCATTTACTCCACCTTGGCCAGGTGCAACGGCACAGGAATTACTAAAGAACGCAGATTCTGATTCAACAACTGAATCAGTATATGCGGACGAACTTTCTGAACCTTGGCCAGGTGCAACGGCACAGGAAGAACTAAAGAACGCAGATTCTGATTCAACAAATGAATCAGAATATTGTGACGCACTTTCTGAACCTTGGACAGGTCACAGGAAGAACTAAAGAACGAAGGTTAGTTCAGGTATTCGTGGAGGAGCTGGTTTCGCGGATATCAAAAAAAACAAATCTGAACTGGACCAAGTGAAGAGCCTGTAATTAATCTGGGCATCATTCCCCTTCACAGAGGTCTAACTTCCTTATTAGGACATCTGATAACTTCTACTGTGATAGTAGAAGTTTTATTATTTTGAGAACATCTGATAACTTCTACTGTGATAGAAGTTTTATTATTATTAGAACATCTGCTAACTTCTACAGTAAAAGTTATCAGATGTTCTAATAATAATAAAACTTCTACTATGATAGTCGAAGTTTTATTATTATTAGGATTATTAGAACAGATGTTATAATAATCTAAAAACTTATACTGTGATAGAAGTGTTATTGTTATTATTAGGACATCTGATAACTTAAAGACAGCCGGAAAGATCATCGGTGCCCCACTCTCCTCGTTACAGGAAACATACACCACCCGCCTCACCCGGAAAGCCACTCAAATCGCAAGCGACACCAGTCACCCTGCACATAGTCTGTTCAGCCTCCTACCCTCTGGAAGAAGGTACAGGAGCCTCCGCTGTCGCACCACCAGACTAAAGAACAGCTTCACCCACCAAGCTGTCAGGACACTGAACTCTCTCCCCTCACTCCCCCCAATCATATCCTCCAGCCTGACGGGAAGCTGAAGCTGACCCCACCCCCCCACCCCCAGTATAGAAGTACTGTAAATATGTATCCATATTTATATTTATATTATATTAATTGCCCACTTTTCACACACACACATACACACACATTATTATATTAATTGCCCATTTTTCCTGTTTTTATGTGTATTGAACGTCCCTATGTGTATTGAATGTTTTATTGTAGTATAGTATATGTTTTAACTAGGATATCTGTCTTTACCTAGCCTAGGAAGTGTTTTATGTGTCGTGCTTGCACTTTATGTTCCACCGTGGGAGAGTGGGAAACGTAATTTCGATTCCTTATATGTCCTGACATGCAAGAAATTGACAATAAAAGCTACTTTGACTTTGACTTTTTGACTTCTACTGTGATAGTAGAAGACAAATCTGTGAACTTTCTGAACCTTGGCCAGGTGCAACGGCACAGGAAGAACTAAAGAACGAAGGTTCTGATTCAGCAACTGGCTCAGTATATCAGGACGAACTTTCTGAACCTTGGCCAGGTGCAACGGCACAGGAAGAACTAAAGAACAAAGGTTCTGATTCAGCAACTAGCTCAGTATATCAGGACGAACTTTCTGAACCATGGCCAGGTGCAACGGCACAGGAAGAACTAAAGAACGAAGGTTCTGATTCAGCAACTGGCTCAGTATATCAGGACGAACTTTCTGAACCATGGCCAGGTGCAACGGCACAGGAAGAAATAAAGAACGAAGGTTGTGATTCAGCAACTGGCTCAGTACATCAGGACGAACTTTCTGAACCTTGGCCAGGTGCAACGGCACAGGAAGAACTAAAGAACGCAGGTTCTGATTCAATAGCTGCCTCAGTATATTGGGATGCACTTACTCCACCTTGGCCAGGTGCAACGGCACAGGAAGAACTAAAGAACGCAGATTCTGATTCAATAGCTGCCTCAGTATATTGGGATGCACTTACTCCACCTTGGCCAGGTGCAATGGCACAGGAAGAACTAAAGAACGCAGATTCTGATTCAATAGCTGCCTCAGTATATTGGGACGCATTTACTCCACCTTGGCCAGGTGCAACGGCACAGGAATTACTAAAGAACGCAGATTCTGATTCAACAACTGAATCAGTATATGCGGACGAACTTTCTGAACCTTGGCCAGGTGCAACGGCACAGGAAGAACTAAAGAACGAAGGTTCTGATTCAGCAACTGGCTCAGTAGATCAGGACGAACTTTCTGAACCATGGCCAGGTGCAACGGCACAGGAAGAACTAAAGAACGATGGTTCTGATTCAGCAAGTGGCTCAGTATATCAGGACGGACTTTCTGAACCTTGGCCAGGTGCAACGGCACAGGAAGAACTGAAGAACGAAGGTTCTGATTCAGCAACTGGCTCAGTATATCAGGACGAACTTTCTGAACCTTGGCCAGGTGCAACGGCACAGGAAGAACTAAAGAACAAAGGTTCTGATTCAGCAACTAGCTCAGTATATCAGGACGAACTTTCTGAACCATGGCCAGGTGCAACGGCACAGGAAGAACTAAAGAACGAAGGTTCTGATTCAGCAACTGGCTCAGTACATCAGGACGAACTTTCTGAACCATGGCCAGGTGCAACGGCACAGGAAGAACTAAAGAACGAAGGTTCTGATTCAGCAACTGGCTCAGTATATCAGGACGAACTTTCTGAACCATGGCCAGGTGCAACGGCACAGGAAGAAATAAAGAACGAAGGTTGTGATTCAGCAACTGGCTCAGTACATCAGGACGAACTTTCTGAACCTTGGCCAGGTGCAACGGCACAGGAAGAACTAAAGAACGCAGGTTCTGATTCAATAGCTGCCTCAGTATATTGGGATGCACTTACTCCACCTTGGCCAGGTGCAACGGCACAGGAAGAACTAAAGAACGCAGATTCTGATTCAATAGCTGCCTCAGTATATTGGGATGCACTTACTCCACCTTGGCCAGGTGCAATGGCACAGGAAGAACTAAAGAACGCAGATTCTGATTCAATAGCTGCCTCAGTATATTGGGACGCATTTACTCCACCTTGGCCAGGTGCAACGGCACAGGAATTACTAAAGAACGCAGATTCTGATTCAACAACTGAATCAGTATATGCGGACGAACTTTCTGAACCTTGGCCAGGTGCAACGGCACAGGAAGAACTAAAGAACACAGATTCTGATTCAACAAATGAATCAGAATATTGTGACGCACTTTCTGAACCTTGGACAGGTCACAGGAAGAACTAAAGAACGAAGGTTAGTTCAGGTATTCGTGGAGGAGCTGGTTTCGCGGATATCAAAAAAAACTAATCTGAACTGGACCAAGTGAAGAGCCTGTAATTAATCTGGGCATCACTCCCCTTCACAGAGGTCTAACTTCCTTATTAGGACATCTGATAACTTCTACTGTGATAGTAGAAGTTTTATTATTTTGAGAACATCTGATAACTTCTACTGTGATAGAAGTTTTATTATTATTAGAACATCTGCTAACTTCTACAGTAAAGGTTATCAGATGTTCTAATAATAATAAAACTTCTACTATGATAGTCGAAGTTTTATTATTATTAGGATTATTAGAACACATGTTATAATAATCTAAAAACTTATACTGTGATAGAAGTGTTATTGTTATTATTAGGACATCTGATAACTTAAAGACAGCCGGAAAGATCATCGGTGCCCCACTCTCCTCGTTACAGGAAACATACACCACCCGCCTCACCCGGAAAGCCACTCAAATCGCAAGCGACACCAGTCACCCTGCACATAGTCTGTTCAGCCTCCTACCCTCTGGAAGAAGGTACAGGAGCCTCCGCTGTCGCACCACCAGACTAAAGAACAGCTTCACCCACCAAGCTGTCAGGACACTGAACTCTCTCCCCTCACTCCCCCCAATCATATCCTCCAGCCTGACGGGAAGCTGAAGCTGACCCCACCCCCCCACCCCCAGTATAGAAGTACTGTAAATATGTATCCATATTTATATTTATATTATATTAATTGCCCACTTTTCACACACACACATACACACACATTATTATATTAATTGCCCGTTTTTATGTGTATTGAACGTCCCTATGTGTATTGAATGTTTTATTGTAGTATAGTATATGTTTTAACTAGGATATCTGTCTTTACCTAGCCTAGGAAGTGTTTTATGTGTCGTGCTTGCACTTTATGTTCCACCGTGGGAGAGTGGGAAACGTAATTTCGATTCCTTATATGTCCTGACATGCAAGAAATTGACAATAAAAGCTACTTTGACTTTGACTTTGACTTTTTGACTTCTACTGTGATAGTAGAAGACAAATCTGTGAACTTTCTGAACCTTGGCCAGGTGCAACGGCACAGGAAGAACTAAAGAACGAAGGTTCTGATTCAGCAAGTGGCTCAGTATATCAGGACGGACTTTCTGAACCTTGGCCAGGTGCAACGGCACAGGAAGAACTGAAGAACGAAGGTTCTGATTCAGCAACTGGCTCAGTATATCAGGACGAACTTTCTGAACCTTGGCCAGGTGCAACGGCACAGGAAGAACTAAAGAACAAAGGTTCTGATTCAGCAACTAGCTCAGTATATCAGGACAAACTTTCTGAACCATGGCCAGGTGCAACGGCACAGGAAGAACTAAAGAACGAAGGTTCTGATTCAGCAACTGGCTCAGTATATCAGGACGAACTTTCTGAACCATGGCCAGGTGCAACGGCACAGGAAGAAATAAAGAACGAAGGTTGTGATTCAGCAACTGGCTCAGTACATCAGGACGAACTTTCTGAACCTTGGCCAGGTGCAACGGCACAGGAAGAACTAAAGAACGCAGGTTCTGATTCAATAGCTGCCTCAGTATATTGGGATGCACTTACTCCACCTTGGCCAGGTGCAACGGCACAGGAAGAACTAAAGAACGCAGATTCTGATTCAATAGCTGCCTCAGTATATTGGGACGCATTTACTCCACCTTGGCCAGGTGCAACGGCACAGGAATTACTAAAGAACGCAGATTCTGATTCAACAACTGAATCAGTATATGCGGACGAACTTTCTGAACCTTGGCCAGGTGCAACGGCACAGGAAGAACTAAAGAACGAAGGTTCTGATTCAGCAACTGGCTCAGTAGATCAGGACGAACTTTCTGAACCATGGCCAGGTGCAACGGCACAGGAAGAACTAAAGAACGATGGTTCTGATTCAGCAAGTGGCTCAGTATATCAGGACGGACTTTCTGAACCTTGGCCAGGTGCAACGGCACAGGAAGAACTGAAGAACGAAGGTTCTGATTCAGCAACTGGCTCAGTATATCAGGACGAACTTTCTGAACCATGGCCAGGTGCAACGGCACAGGAAGAACTAAAGAACGAAGGTTCTGATTCAGCAACTGGCTCAGTATATCAGGACGAACTTTCTGAACCATGGCCAGGTGCAACGGCACAGGAAGAAATAAAGAACGAAGGTTGTGATTCAGCAACTGGCTCAGTACATCAGGACGAACTTTCTGAACCTTGGCCAGGTGCAACGGCACAGGAAGAACTAAAGAACGCAGGTTCTGATTCAATAGCTGCCTCAGTATATTGGGATGCACTTACTCCACCTTGGCCAGGTGCAACGGCACAGGAAGAACTAAAGAACGCAGATTCTGATTCAATAGCTGCCTCAGTATATTGGGATGCACTTACTCCACCTTGGCCAGGTGCAATGGCACAGGAAGAACTAAAGAACGCAGATTCTGATTCAATAGCTGCCTCAGTATATTGGGACGCATTTACTCCACCTTGGCCAGGTGCAACGGCACAGGAATTACTAAAGAACGCAGATTCTGATTCAACAACTGAATCAGTATATGCGGACGAACTTTCTGAACCTTGGCCAGGTGCAACGGCACAGGAAGAACTAAAGAACGCAGATTCTGATTCAACAAATGAATCAGAATATTGTGACGCACTTTCTGAACCTTGGACAGGTCACAGGAAGAACTAAAGAACGAAGGTTAGTTCAGGTATTCGTGGAGGAGCTGGTTTCGCGGATATCAAAAAAAACAAATCTGAACTGGACCAAGTGAAGAGCCTGTAATTAATCTGGGCATCACTCCCCTTCACAGAGGTCTAACTTCCTTATTAGGACATCTGATAACTTCTACTGTGATAGTAGAAGTTTTATTATTTTGAGAACATCTGATAACTTCTACTGTGATAGAAGTTTTATTATTATTAGAACATCTGCTAACTTCTACAGTAAAAGTTATCAGATGTTCTAATAATAATAAAACTTCTACTATGATAGTCGAAGTTTTATTATTATTAGGATTATTAGAACAGATGTTATAATAATCTAAAAACTTATACTGTGATAGAAGTGTTATTGTTATTATTAGGACATCTGATAACTTAAAGACAGCCGGAAAGATCATCGGTGCCCCACTCTCCTCGTTACAGGAAACATACACCACCCGCCTCACCCGGAAAGCCACTCAAATCGCAAGCGACACCAGTCACCCTGCACATAGTCTGTTCAGCCTCCTACCCTCTGGAAGAAGGTACAGGAGCCTCCGCTGTCGCACCACCAGACTAAAGAACAGCTTCACCCACCAAGCTGTCAGGACACTGAACTCTCTCCCCTCACTCCCCCCAATCATATCCTCCAGCCTGACGGGAAGCTGAAGCTGACCCCACCCCCCCACCCCCAGTATAGAAGTACTGTAAATATGTATCCATATTTATATTTATATTATATTAATTGCCCACTTTTCACACACACACATACACACACATTATTATATTAATTGCCCATTTTTCCTGTTTTTATGTGTATTGAACGTCCCTATGTGTATTGAATGTTTTATTGTAGTATAGTATATGTTTTAACTAGGATATCTGTCTTTACCTAGCCTAGGAAGTGTTTTATGTGTCGTGCTTGCACTTTATGTTCCACCGTGGGAGAGTGGGAAACGTAATTTCGATTCCTTATATGTCCTGACATGCAAGAAATTGACAATAAAAGCTACTTTGACTTTGACTTTGACTTTTTGACTTCTACTGTGATAGTAGAAGACAAATCTGTGAACTTTCTGAACCTTGGCCAGGTGCAACGGCACAGGAAGAACTAAAGAACGAAGGTTCTGATTCAGCAAGTGGCTCAGTATATCAGGACGGACTTTCTGAACCTTGGCCAGGTGCAACGGCACAGGAAGAACTGAAGAACGAAGGTTCTGATTCAGCAACTGGCTCAGTATATCAGGACGAACTTTCTGAACCTTGGCCAGGTGCAACGGCACAGGAAGAACTAAAGAAAAGGTCAGTTCAGGTATTCGTGGAGGCGCTGGTTTCGCGGATATTCAAGAAAACAAAACTGACCTGGAACACTGCAGACCCCGAGGCCATCACTATGCGTCTGTTTGACAGAACGTGGATCGAAGTCCAAGATATCGATTTTGAGCCAACAACATTAAAAAATCTTGACGCGGCCATTTTCAAGAAACGTTCTTGGTATTGTTGAGAATAAAACTCATGTTGAGGAGAAAACTCAGGTGAACAGACTTAGGTCGAGGCGTTTAGCTCAATTCAAGCAATAAGGTTTGTTTGTAACAGAAGTATTATGTCCAGCAGTTAAACGTGCATGGACCTAGAAAAGTTCACTCTGTAGGAGCGAATGAAAAGCTAAAAAGGCGCTTAGACAGAGTGCGCATGCGGTGTATAGGTTCCCCTGATGGAGCCTATTGGTTAAGGCAAAGTCACAGGCGGAGCTGTGTTTAGCAGAACAGCAGCCTGGTTGGAGCGCTGGGCATCTCCACCCACACTGGCTCACGTCCGGATCCCGCCTTCTCTGGAACGTCAATGTGTATGCATATTGTTAACACTTAAGGTGCCGGAAAAGGGTGCAGTTCTAAGCTATTTCGAAGTCTCTGTGTGAATAGATAAAGAGAACTCTTCTCCTACTCTAAGATGGCAGTTTCCGCCCTAATATGGTGGTTTAAGCAAGTGTTTCTTTCAGGGCCACTGTATCTGTGTGAACTTCTTAGACTTGTGTGTCGTCGTCTAACTGGGAGTTTGTCAATGAACGCAACTCTGGTTCTTCTTCCTGGTCCCAAGACCCCTCTGGGTCAGGGGCCGGCTGGTCTCCATCCAACAGTGGATAAGCAACATGTGTAATAAGACGGCCTATCAAAGTTCGGAGGCAGGGGATGCAGCAACAGCCACAGGTGATGAGTATAGCTATGAAAACCGCGATGTAAACTGCTATGGCCAGAACGAGTTTGGATCTACATGCTGTTTTATGGACCAATGTTGGGGTGCTACGTCTTGTTCGGCTGTGAGTCAGATTCGGGGATGGACAGGGAAAAGGGGCAGTTGAATGAGATGGGTGCTGGTGTGTCTGATACTTGGTTTCTAGTCCCCAGATCAGGAGGGCAACTAGTATGCCCATACCCACCCCCATTATAGTTTTCTTCCCACATCCCACCCCTTTCCAGGTGAAGCGCTGCCGACCTCGGTCGGCGGGGTTTGCATAAGGGTCCCCTGGACAACGCCTAAGTTCCCGATGCATTTTCCAAATCAGTGCGAATTTCTCCCAGTGTTCTGGTTGGTACCGGTGCTGGGACACAGTGTGTCAGGTGGTGCCAAGGGGCGCCTGATTTGCCCTTGACCTGAACCGAGTGTGAAGTAACCTCCTTCACCTCGTACGGCCCAGTCCACCTGGGGTCAGTCCACTTGCGCTTGTGAACCTTGACCCTGACCCAATCACCTACTTGTATCTGCTTTCCAGCTGCCGCTGCTTCAGGTACTGCTAGAGTCCTCTCGATCTGCTTGGAGAGAGCTTCAGCAAGAGAAGTTAGGGCACTCATATAGTCAGACATTTCAATCTGCTGTACATCCAAAGGTGGCATATGACCTCCATCTCTGGGTGGACCTGGCATCGACCGGCCAGTCATGATCTCGTGTAGGGAGAGATGTGTTTCTCTCCCTTTTCCGGACCTCATGGCCATAAGGGCCAGGGGCAGGGCCTCAACCCATGTTAATTTGGAGCCCGCGCAAACTTTGGCAATCTTGGCCTTAAGAGTCTGATTCGCTCGTTCCACCAGGCACTGAGATTGCGGGTGATAGACTGACCCGAATCGGTGTGTGATTCCCAGAAATTGCTCTACCTGTGCGAGCATGGTGTTGCTAAAGTGTGATCCATTATCGGAGCGGATGCATCTCGGTACTCCGTAACGGGGAATCAGTTCTGTCTGCAGCCACTTTACAACTGTCTGTGCGTCTTCTCTCTTGGTGGGAATTGCTTCCACCCATCTTGAAAATCTGTCTACCATTACCAAGATGTACCTCTTTCCCTGCACTCTGTTCTCTGGTCATATCTGTATAATCTATGCTGATGTCTTGGAAACAGGCTGAGGGCACGGGATAAGATCCCATCGGTGTCTTGAATAGTTTTCTTGGGTTGTGATTGCCACAAATTTGACATTCATCGCAGAAGAGGAAAGATATCGCTTCCATGTGCGGATGCCACCATAGTTGTTTTAAATTTTCCAATGGCCGTTTCTTTCCCTCGTGTGTAGGTCCGTGGGCCCCTGGTAGGAGTGCTGCACACAGTTCTGCCGAGGCAACCACTCTGCCGTCGTGGGCTCTCCACAGACCTTCTTTGTCTTTTGAGGCTCCTTTTCGTGTCCATTCGGACCATTCATAAGGTCCTGCTTTCTTTTGATGATCTTTGATGTGCTCGATGGTGAGTTCAGGTGGGCCGGATGTTGGCTTCATAACCATTTGGCGAGGTGTGTAGCCTCCCGGTTTCTTGGCTGCTCTGTCTGCCGCGTCATTACCGGCGCTGATTCGTGATCTGATTGTGTCATGTCCTTTGCATTTCATGATGGCCACCCCCTTTGGTAGTTGGATTGCTTCTACCAGCCTTCTCATAGCTGCTTCGTGTTTTATGGGGTGGTCATTTGAAGTGGTGAAGTTGCGTCTTCGCTATACAGGGCCATCGATGTGGGCCGCTCCATGGGCGTAAGCCGAGTCTGTGAAGATATTTACAATTTTGTCCGTGCTCCACTTCAGAGCCTGGATCAGTGCTTCCACTTCCGCTAGTTGTGCCGAAGCGGGTTGTGGCAGTATCCCTGACTCCACTGTTTGGTGATAGCCTTCACTCTTCTGTTCCACCACTGCATAGGATGCAATGTTCCCTTCTTCTCCTTTGTAGCAGCAACCATCCGTGTACAGCCAGGCCTCAGCTGTGAGGTGGGGAGTGTTCTGGAGATCCGGTCTCAATTTGTTTTCTTGTACTGCAACTTCCTCGCACACGTGGTTGTCCATCCGTAAAGTTAGCAGTCATATTTCTTGTGGCTGGCACAAAGGTGATGTGTGGCATGGTGCAAGTGTGTTGAATCTTCGTTTTTCTTGCGGCACTGAACGTGAATTCTTTACTCATCAGGAATGCCGCCACGCCATGGTGCGTGTGTACTTCCAGTGGATGGCCCATGACAATATGAGAAGTCTTTTCAATCGCTTTTGCCACTGCTGCAACATATCTTGCGCATGTGGATTGACCGTTTTCCACAGCGTCAAGTTTTGATGAATGATACATCAGTTTCACCCCCCTTTTTCTGGAAGAGTACCGCATTGAGTAGGCTGTGTCTTTCAGAAACATCAAGGTGAAATGGTAGGGAGTAGTCTGGGGACATGAGTGCGGCGGCATGTGCAAGTGCTTGCTTCAAGCGGGTGAAGGCTGTTTCACCCTCTGCTGTCCATGTGAGGTTGGCAGTAAGATTTCTGGTGCCCACTTCCTTCAACATCTCTCTGAGAATGGTGGTGTGGTTGGTGTAGTCTGGGATATGGGCTCGTGAGTAGCCTGTTAAGCCCAGAAATGAGAGGAGAGCGGCAACAGTGAGCGGTTGGGGATGTTGCAGGATGGTGGCCCTGTGCGTGTGTGACAGGCCGATCCCGTCTGATGAAACATTGCGACCCAAAAACAACACTTGGCGTCTGGTGAACTGCACCTTTGAACGTTTGACCTTGTAGCCCTTTTCGGCCAATAGAGTGAGGAGTCGGACAGAGGAATCAAGACAGAGAGCTGCTGACGTTGCTGCCAGAAGCAGATCATCAACATATTGAATCAGAACCACGCCTTCTGGGAGGGAGAGGTCAGCAAGATGAAGGCGTAAGTGGTGGTTGAATAGACCTGGGGAGCACCTGTAGCCCTGGGGTAGGGAGGCATACGTATACTGCTGATCATTAAAGGTGAAGGCGAAGATAGGCTGAGAGTCTTTGTGCAGTGGGACACTGAAGAAAGCATTGGCCAGATCCACTACTGTGAAGTGGGTGGCCTCTCTCTGCTGTCTCAGGATCTTCTTCGTCTGTGGGGACTCTTGTCATAGCTCTTTCCAATGTTTTCACCCTCTCCATCATGCCTCTCATCGCTCGCTCTGTTGAGGTGGAGCTCGTGTCGATGGTGCACCCTTCATCCAGGGCCATCTGGAATGCTCCTGAGAGCACTCCTCCCTTTACTTTTCTGATCGGTGCTTGTATAAAAGGATTATTAGGGGAGTATGGGGGAGGAACCGGAGGAAGTGCTGGATACAGGCCAGTTGAGGGCGGCCGAGGCCAGAGATGCCTGGGCCGAGGCCAGAGATGCCTGGCCCGTTTCCTGTGCAGTCTTTTCCAGACCTACCGGGGCTTGAGTGGTAGGGGTGACGTCAAGGGGGGTAATGTCAAGTGACAGATGGGGCCTGGTTTTTTCTTTTCCGGTCGGCATGTCCACCTGCATCCGATCCGTCATGGCCATTCCTAGTGCCATCATTGCCACTCGCTGTTCCTCTTCTCTGTCTTTGCGGGCTTGATTCAGTGGGTTAGCGAACCCCCATCGCTTGGTTTGATTTGTCGTTTGATTTCTCACTGCAGTCTGTGCTTGAGCCACTTGTTTTGTCAAATCGTTGGTAAAGAGCCAGAGGTTGTTGACTGATGGAGGTAGTGAACTGGCCGCCTTCCACCATCCCTCCTCTTTCCATCGTTTCATGCAGTTATCCCAATGCATCTTGTCTCTTTTCCATGCAGTCTTGCCTCCAGTCTCTGTGACTGCTTTTTTGAATTCTGCACGCAGTTCTCCTGAATAGCCACCAGATGGAGCCACAGCTCCAGCCATGTCTTCTTGTGTTTTTTTTTTTTTTCAATTCAAATTTTTCTGGATGAAGTACTTCCGAATGTCCACCAGATGGAGCCAAAGCTCCTGTCAAATTTTCTTCTTGCAGTTCCTGAAGTGCCACCAGATGGAGCCAAGGCTTCTGCCAAATTTTTCTTCTGCCTGCAGTTCCTGAAGTGCCACCAGATGGAGCCAAAGCTTCTGCCAAATTTTCTTCTGCCCTGCCGACCTTGAACGAGACTCTAACTGTCCCTAGCTACAATCTTTCACACTCCCTACAGCTGCCCCTGGTCCTTATCTACAATTTTCACTCCCTTGTTCAGTGTCTCTGCCTGACTGTCTGCATGCTCTGTTTTCGCTTCTAAATTTTCTACGAACCCTAACCAACACAATTCCCAATAAATCTGTAATATGTCTAACACTACCAGTACAACTGACACGTATATTAGCGCAAATCAGAGCCGTTCTCTATCTTGTCCTCAGCTGTCTTTAGTCTAACCTCTAGTGTTTGTGTTTCTGTGGTGAGTGCAAGGCTTGTGTCTCATGCTTGTACTGCTCCACTGACCGTCAAAAACTGACAAGCACACGAACCTGGTGGAAACACTTCAACTCCAATTCTCAGCTGTCTCTAACACATGTACGCTTCACGCAATCACTCATCTATCATACCAAATTGAAACCATACACTGCCGTTTCTGCAACACAAACAAATCACGTATGGATCTGTTTTTATAGCGTTTGCACGAAACCGGTAAATAGCTGTCTCCCAGAGCACTTTACACCACACTCAATCAACCACACACTGCCGTGATTCTACAAATACTCGCACGCAAACCACGTCTGGAAGATCTGTTGATCTTATTGTTTTACAGAGTACGCCTTGTAGTAACTCGGTCCCGAAGGAAGTGGCGATATATCTTGTGCTACAATTGAATCGATGTCTTCCCAGAGCTCATCTATGCTGCACACAGACCCATACACTGCCACTTCTGAAATACTCGGACATCAGACCACGTATGGATCTTCGTTAGTGTCCGCTTCCACGAAGCTGGTCCCTTAAGGAAATGACGTTGTGCAGTCTCCTGTCACACTCCTTTTCACATCAGCGTATTTCAACAACAATTTCTATATACTTGATCCAAACTTTAGCTTGCTACGTCGCATAAATCAACAGTGTGGCCCGGGATTCAGTCTTTTCAGACCGTCATTGGTCAGCGAACCGAAGCTTTCGCCGCGGCTGTGTAACCTCCGAACAGTTATCGAAACTTACGCGGTGAACACAATGTCAGCCTATGCAATTTCACAATCGTCAGTTTCTGTGAGATCCACACACACACACATGTACATTCTATGCTAAAACCCTCACTGCTGTCATAACAATTCTGTCACAATGATACGTAGTTTATCTTTAGCAATTTAGTCAATGCAATTCATACTCACAACCCAGTACTCCTGATCAATTCAATTTAGTACCTATAGACAATCTGCAGAATTCATTTAAATAGGCTCTGCTTACCTTTTGATTGCAGCTGCTTTGATCAGTTTCCCGAGGTGGTAAGAATTGCTCCGGTCGGCAGCCGGAATCCCCAGCCTCTCGGGAAAACACCTGTTGTTTTGTCTGTGGACAGAAGAAAAAGTCTGTCACGAGATGTATCTCCTACTGATCATTAAAACCATTCTCTGCTCCATGTTGAGAATAAAACTCATGTTGAGGAGAAAACTCAGGTGAACAGACTTAGGTCGAGGCGTTTAGCTCAATTCAAGCAATAAGGTTTGTTTGTAACAGAAGTATTATGTCCAGCAGTTAAACGTGCATGGACCTAGAAAAGTTCACTCTGTAGGAGCGAATGAAAAGCTAAAAAAGGCGCTGAGACAGAGTGCGCATGCGGTGTATAGGTTCCCCTGATGGAGCCTATTGGTTAAGGCAAAGTCACAGGCGGAGCTGTGTTTAGCAGAACAGCAGCCTGGTTGGAGCGCTGGGCATCTCCACCCACACTGGCTCACGTCCGGATCCCGCCTTCTCTGGAATGTCAATGTGTATGCATATTGTTAACACTTAAGGTGCCGGAAAAGGGTGCAGTTCTAAGCTATTTCGAAGTCTCTGTGTTAATAGATAAAGAGAACTCTTCTCCTACTCTAAGATGGCAGTTTCCGCCCTAATCTGGTGGTTTAAGCAAGTGTTTCTTTCAGGTCCACTGTATCTGTTTCTATCGTGCGAACAGGCGACAGAATGCCCTGCTCGGAGTTTTTGACCTACTTACAGTGACCTCACAACTCCGCAATATAAGCTTACAAGTATAGCGCATATTATTTAACATTGAATGAATATATTTTTATTTACAGTATTGGGGCGATTCAAGAGAGGTGATGTTGGACATGAGATTAGAGGAACAAGAACTTGGGAACTGCATTGCCTGCTGTGTCGAATATCACCTGACACGACCCAAAAAGCCCAACACCGTCTGCAAGTTCTTCTTGTCTGTGGGCAAAGCCATCTCCAACATCTTCATATGTGGAAAGGAGGTTCGGGAAACAATCTCCATGGATAGAGCAGAAACATCACAGACAGACGGGGTGTGTTCAGCTGATGAACTTTATGAACCTTGGCCAGGTGCAACGGCACAGGAAGAACTAAAGAACGATGGTTCTGATTCAGCAACTGGCTCAGTACATCAGGACGAACTTTCTGAACCTTGGCCAGGTGCAACGGCACAGGAAGAAATAAAGCATCCTGTCTAGCTGCATCACTGTGTGGGGCGGTAGCTGCACCCAACACAGCAGAAAAGCACTACAACGCATTGTAAAGACAGCCGGAAAGATCATCGGTGCCCCACTCTCCTCGTTACAGGAAACATACACCACCCGCCTCACCCGGAAAGCCACTCAAATCGCAAGCGACACCAGTCACCCTGCACATAGTCTGTTCAGCCTCCTACCCTCTGGAAGAAGGTACAGGAGCCTCCGCTGCCGCACCACCAGACTAAAGAACAGCTTCACCCACCAAGCTGTCAGGACACTGAACTCTCTCCCCTCACTCCCCCCAATCATATCCTCCAGCCTGACGGGAAGCTGAAGCTGACCCCCCCCCCCCCCCCCCCAGTACAGAAGTACTGTAAATATGTATCCATATTTATATTATATTAATTGCCCACTTTTCACACACACACATACACACACATTATTATATTAATTGCCCATTTTTCCCATTATTATATCAATTGCCCCTACATTATTAATTATTATATTAATTGCCCACTTTTCCCGTTTTTATGTGTATTGAACGTTCCTATGTGTATTGAATGTTTTATTGTAGTATAGTATATGTTTTAACTAGGATATCTGTCTTTACCTAGCCTAGGAAGTGTTTTATGTGTCGTGCTTGCACTTTATGTTCCACCGTGGGAGAGTGGGAAACGTAATTTCGATTCCTTATATGTCCTGACATGCAAGAAATTGACAATAAAAGCTACTTTGACTTTGAGAACGCAGGTTCTGATTCAGCAACTGGCTCAGTACATCAGGACGAACTTTCTGAACCTTGGCCAGGTGCAACGGCACAGGAAGAACTAAAGAACGCAGATTCTGATTCAACAAATGAATCAGTATATGCGGACGAACTTTCTGAACCTTGGCCAGGTGCAACGGCACAGGAAGAACTAAAGAACGAAGATTAGTTCAGGTATTCGTGGAGGAGCTGGTTTCGCGGATATCAAAAAAAACAAATCTGAACTGGACCAAGTGAAGAGCCTGTAATTAATCTGGGCATCACTCCCCTTCACAGAGGTCCAACTTCCTTATTAGGACATCTGATAACTTCTACTGTGATCGTAGAAGTTTTAATATTATTAGAACATCTGATAACTTCTCCTGTGATCGTAGAAGTTTTATTATTATTAGGACATCTGATAACTTCTACTGTGATCGTAGAAGTTTTATTATTATTAGGACATCTGATAACTTCTACTGTGATAGTAGAATTTTTATTATTATTAGAACATCTGATAACTTCTCCTGTGATCGTAGAAGTTTTATTATTATTAGGACATCTGATAACTTCTACTGTGATCGTAGAAGTTTTATTATTATTAGGACATCTGATAACTTCTACTGTGATCGTAGAAGTTTTATTATTATTAGAACATCTGATAACTTCTCCTGTGATCGTAGAAGTTTTATTATTATTAGGACATCTGATAACTTCTACTGTGATCGTAGAATTTTTATTATTATTAGAACATCTGTTGACTTCTACTGTGATAGTAGATGTCCTGGCATCCCCAGGACATTTCCTTCTGGTCTCTCCCCCGCACATCCCTGTCTCTCTATTTAAACACACTTGTCACTTTTAACATTTCATACACTTCACTTGGTTTACAGTCCTGTTATCTGTTTTTGTGTGCACTTTATTCCATATCCTATATTCCATATCTTATTGTACATTTCAAATGTTTCTATTTCCTGCACTGTGCTGACTGTTTTTGATAGTTAAGTGTTATTTGATAGTTTTATGTTATTTTGACAGTTAAATGTTATTGTTGAATGTTATGCCTTCCGCCACGACAAATTCCTTGCAGGTGAAAACTTGCAAAATAAATGTGTGATTAAAAACACAAAACTTCAAAGCGCGCACGCACACACACGCGCACACACACACACACACACACACTGAATATATATTCAAAGTGTGTGTGTATGTATATATATATATATACACACACACACACACTTTGAATATATATATATATATATATATTCAAAGTGTGTGTGTGTATATATATATATATATATATATATATATATATATATACACACACACACTTTGAATATATATATATTCAAAGTGTGTGTGTGTATATATATATATATACACACACACTTTGAATATATATATATTCAAAGTGTGTGTGTGTATATATATATATACACACACACACTTTGAATATATATATATATATATTCAAAGTGTGTGTGTGTATATATATATATATATATATATATATATATGATAGGCTTGGTAGGGCCATCTTATCAATTTCAGCAAACATCCAAGTATGATTTAATGCAAAAAAATATAAGTGTCAAACATGCATTATTACTTGGCAGTTAAATATTTAACATGTATTCCAACACGAAAACAATCAGTAAATAACACTTATACAATATAATATAACATGTTCATTCATTGAGATGCCCCTATGGACCTTGTTATAGGAGGTAAAGATCAGGAGAAGTAAACATGAAGTGTAATTCTGAATACTGATGTTAAGGATCACCGTGTGTCTCACTTTACATGCATTTCCGGAACTCCCGTATAACCCCCAGTATATGCGCAAGTGCGTATGTGACAGGAGCTGCCATTTTTTCCGGGGGAGTGACCAGCTTATCCAGCTACCTTCACTGAGCCTGCGCTGGAGCAGGTTCAAGCTTTTGGATGCGTTGCCATGGTGATTTTGCCGAACTTGCATCGTGGAACCGAAAAGCCTGATCTACATCATCTTATCCTGAAAAGTATCCGGCTAACTAAGTTAGACACGTACGTGGAACGGGGCCCAGACGTCATTAATGAATGCTGACAGGTCTCCACCTCACAGAAACACTTGTTGTATTTGAGCATTCATAACTTTTTACATCCTACCAATGGTCTGAATCCAGTTGAAGACATTTAACCTGAAGCTAAACACACACAGTCTCTCCCAGCTGAAGGATACAAGCCACCGTCGTCTTCCTCCTCCTTCGTGCAGCGATCGTCACCTCGTCATCTCGAACCACCGGAGACAGCAGCTCACCCTGACCCCTGGAAGGAAAGACGAGTACGCAAATACACACGCAACACATACTACTTCTTACCACTGAAAGTATCATGTACCATTCTTCGTTTTATTCAATACCTTTCATTGCAGCACAAAAACTTGAATCAAATCCCTATATTTCATATTTTAATGTTCATTATATGATGAAACGTTATGGTAAAATAAACTTAATTTCTGAGTTTCTTCTAGATGGAAGACCGTAAAGGACTCGAGTGTTTTAGTCAAAGAACCCTTTATTGTGGCAGCGTTTACGTATTGAGCTTGAAGCAGAAGAAGTTCTTTGCTTGTAATGAAACGTAAGAAGTTCTGTTGATGTGAGACAAATGTTTCACCACTGAAACTGTACTTTTGTACGTTTCTAGCAGTCTCGTATGTGTTCGACCAGCTGGAAGACGTACTTTAGTAGAAGTAGTAGAGTAACTCTGTTACAAGTCAATTCTACTTCAGTGAAAAGTATCTAAGAATACCTATAGTCATTATGCAGAAAGGCTCATTTCTAAATCATAAACAATATCTTGATAGATTTTAAATATGAATGCAGTAATGTGTTCATCACTAACCGTGGAGCTACTTTTAAAGAATACTGCTGAGTATCTTAAACTATAATAATACATCATAATATATTTGTTAATTTGTATTTTTGAATGAATAATCTGTGTAACAAACTACGACATTTCCCTCTGAAGAGTAGTGGAGTAACGTTAGAAGTATACAGTAGCAGAAAATGGAAGTACAAGTACCTCAAATTGTATTGTACAATAGTAAATGCACTTAAGTACTAATACATAACGTAACTAACTAGTTAACTAACTATTCATTAACAGCTGAAAGCACTCCCTGATAGACAGTAATACCAACTGTACTAACGACAATAAACAGCTGTTTGTTGATAGTTCATTCAGCGGTGATAATTTAAACTTTGTGTAATCAATAACAGATCATACATATATATTATCTCCAATAACTGACCGAGAACCACGTGTTTAGCGATGGTTAAAACATGTCAATAGTACACAAACCAGCATTTATCCTGATTAGCATCAGCATGGATTATGAACGGTTTAGTTAGCCACCAGCTAACACAGTAAAATAGCCGCAATAGCAGGCTAAATAACAAGCTAACGGTTCGACGGGAATAATTAAAAATATAACAACATGTGTATAAGATGATTCATGTTCAAAACCCAGTGAAATGTAATTTACCAGTCCATGATAGTGGGCTACAAATTCCCGCTTCACGAGGATTGACAGGCTTCTTCTTCGTGATAATTGATTCTTCTTCGTCTTCTTCGTCTTCTTCTTCTTCTTCTTCTTCTTCTTCTTCTTCTTCTTCTTCTTCTTCTTCTTCGTCGTCTTCTTCTTCTTCTTCTTTTGCTTTCTCGGTAGATTGGATGCCGTGAGACACTATGCTGCCCCTATAGTTCAGTGCTTATATACTGCATTCCCACTGATGTAAACATGTAGAAATATTGTAAAAATTTAAAACAAAACTTCAGTAAAAGGATTTAAGCATAATCAGGAAAATTACACGTTTTATTTTAAACGTTTTTTTTTTTTTTTACACGTTTTGTACGCAAACAACGGACGTGCATCACGTGTCGTTCACGTGATGTCACAAAGGCTTGAAATAGAACGATGCGCTGCGTCCGTTGTTTGCGTTCTGTCTCGGGATTGTGTTATGTCACGTGATCGCCTTTGATGTCGCTGAGTCCGCTGTTTGCGTTATAGAACCTCTGTGCGTCACCTCTGTGTTCTAGAACCTCTGTGTGTCATCTGTGACGTCACGTGATCGCCGTTGATGTCTTTCACAGACACTTGTCATAGTACCCCAGTGCCTGAGTTTAGAGTGATAATCACAGACCTTTACCTGAGATCCTTACAGAGAGTTAGACTACAATGACATTAGCAATGGATAAACAGAAACCTCATCATTTGAATGATGAACTGATAATCATGTTGTTGTGAAAAAATGTGATGTTGTTGTCTTTCACACTTAGAGCAGGTTTAAGAATGAAACAGAAGCTCTCAGAGGCGTATAGTTAAATCAAAGCAATAGATTTATTTATCAACAGAGTCATTCAGCCCAGCTATCAAAAACAAGCTTGGGTGCTAATGGATGAACTTCGCAGAGATTCACCATGAGACACGCTTAAACACATCAGCGTGAAACGTAATATAGGGGTTCCACCCCTTGCTACACATTGGCCAAAGTCAAAGATGCAGGCGTGGCACGTTTGTACGTTATGGCGCCTGGATGGAGGCCGTGGATGTCCATCCACCTTGGCCCCTCCCAGTAGGCGTTGGTTTCCATCAGTGTGAGTGAGGAGTTCCATGCGAGAGGTCCTAAGAAGGAGTGTGTGAAGAAGCCGGGCTCAGCTGGGGCGGTGGCCCTCGCTTGAATCTCACTATCTATTGTGTCTTTCTTATCTTCTCTAAGGATGGCGTCCTGTTCCTTGTGTCGCAGTTAAATAAGTAACCTTTCACCTGCTTCTCTCTGGCCTTGCTGTGTTGTGAGCACTGTATAAGTGGTTAATAGAGCTGCATAAGCTAATGGTTATTTAAAACTACCAATATGCTAGTGATTAATTAAACTGTATATAAGTCAATTGCTACTTAAAGCTGCATATAAGCTAGCTGTTAATTAAACTGTATATAAGCTAGTTGCAAAGCTGCATATAAACTAGCTGCTGATTAAGCTGTATATAAGCTAATTGCTGATTAAAGCTGTATATAAGCTAATTTTCTCAACAAATCCCTCTCTTGACGTCTGAAGGACGTCACTTTCTTTACTTTCCTGCCCTGTTCTCACGCTGGTGTCTTCCTCTGCCTCTCCTGACCCTACCAGGCTGTTCTGCTCTTCCCCTACTGGGTAAGCTCCATAAGGAGGGGGTGGTAATGGTTCCTTGGAGAGGGCAGTGGTGATAGGACGGCCAACCAAAGAACGAATACAGGGTATTATACAACATCCACATGAGACCAGTATTGCAATGAACACACCCACTGACACTGCTATTGACAAGATCAGGTGCTTCCATTTTCCAAACATGTTTTCCATCCAATCTCCAAATGGATTGTTTACACCTGATGCTTCCTGCATTTCTTTTGACAGTGCCTTCAGACTATTCAGTGCTTTTGTGACTGAACCGTCCGGCGCAGTATTGTTGGGGATGTTAGTGCAACACAGATCTCCAAACATTGAGCAAAAGCTCCAAAGCCATTTTGTTTTGCATAGAAATCAAAGAAGTTAGGGCCAGCTGCTCAGCCAGACCCTCTATTGCATCCCTAGTATGATTAGCCAAACGAAGAACATTGTAATGCACATAATTGATACGATCAACATTTTTATTCACAGTTATCCATGGAATAATACTTGCGATACTCTCAAAACCTACTGCAATTTGATATACCAATTTGCATTGATTAGGCACTCCTCTGGTTCACTCTGATTGTATCTATGTAGGTTGGACCTTTGTCCAGACTGAACTCAGCTGCTCTTTTTGCTAAGATATGTCTGCGTCTGTGTTGGGTCAGGTTTTGTACTTTAAATATGGATGCCAGAGTAGTGCAATTTGGTGGAGTAGCCATTTTAGTCATATTTGTCATGCATGCGTATCCTGTTGGGTCAGATTCAGGATATAGTGGTGCTGGTTCGGTGAACCTAGCTGGTCTAGCTGCAGCACAAGCTATACAGCCACCCATTTTTTTTATTAGCATTATCAACAATTCAATTTAACCAAACATTGTCGTTTCCATGTCCTGTAGCTAATTGTATCACCTGTTGGTGGTTGCTGAAAAGTCAAATTACAAATTACAAAACAAATTATGCATTTTGCGTCAGATTACCTCGGACCTCTGCTAGAGGTCTGGACGGCTCAGATGCTGGGGCACAGTGTGACAGGTGGTGCCAAGGTGCTCCTGCTTTACCTATGACTTGGACCGAGTGTGAAGTAACCTCCTTCACTTCGTACGGCCCTGTCCACCTGGGGTCAGTCCACTTTTCTTATGAACTTTGACCCTGACCCAGTCACCCTCTCGGATGAGATTTTTACCTTTTCCTGGTCAGCTGCACTGGTTCGCTGGACCTGTTTGGAGAGAGCCTCCGTGAGAATGATTAATGCAGTCACATATGCCTTCATTTCAACTTGCTGCACATCTAAGTATATGTACATCTATGTATCTATGTATATCTATGTATATGACTACCGTCTCTTGGAGGACCAGGCATTTGCCTCCCTGTCATTAACTCATGTGGTGAAAGATGCGTCTTATTTCCTTTTGCGCTCCTCACTGCCATTAGAGCTAATGGTAAAATTTCAACCCATGTCAGCTTTGATGCTACACATGTTTTCGCTATTTTCGATTTTAGCGTCTGATTGCCCTCTCTACCAGTCCTTGTGACTGTGAATGATACACTGATCCATATCTACTTCCTGCAAATGCTTATTACTGAAATGTGAACCATTATCGGAGTATCAGCTCTGTCTGCAGCCACCTCATTACTGTCTGTGCGTCTTTTTTTTTTTTAGTTGGGATTGCCTCCACCCACTTTGAGAATCTGTCCACCATTACCAAGATGAGTAAAGTCCATGCTGATGTCTTGGAAGCAGGCTGATGGTACAGGATAAGAGCCCATAGGTGTTTTGTACGGTTTCTTCACATTGTGATCCCCACAGGTGGTGCATTCGTCGCAGAAGAGGCACAGTGCTTGCATTCTTTGCAATGTTCCTTTCTTTCCTTCGTGCGTGCCTCTGATATCAGTGAGACACACAATTCTGCTGGTGCTACCACTCTGCCATCATGAGATCTACAAAGTCCACTTTCTCCTGTTGTTGCTCCTCTTCTTTACCATTCGGACCATTCGTATGGTCCAGCCTTCTTCTGTATCTCAATCAGTGTTTCTTCAGTGATTTCTGGTTCTTGTATGGCTGTTTTCAGAACCATCTGTTTTGGTCTGTATCCTCCTGTTTCTTTAGCAGCTTCATCTGCCATGTCGTTTCCCGCAGTTATTCTGGTTCTTGCTGTAGTGATGACGCCATATTGATTCCTCCTGTTTCATAGACAATATGTGCTCTTGTGCATTCTTTTTGAATTTTCGATTTTCTTGCAGCTCCGAATGTGAATTTCTTTGCTTAGGAGGATTCTTTGATGCAGCTCCTTCTCCCCCTTTTTTCTGATACAAAACTGCATTAACATCCCTCTTTTTGTTCAGAAACCTCTAGGTGCAAAGGGAGTTAATAGTCAATTCTTGAAGTGCCGATGCATGTGACAGAGTCTATGTGAGAATGGTGAACACATCTTCTGTTTCTTGTGTTCAAAGTAAAGGGGCTGAGGTGTTTCATGATGGAGGATGCTTTGTCTGTGGGCTGTGGGCTGTGGGTTGTAACTGGATATGACGCAGGTATTGTGGCTAATAGTTGCAGCAGTGTCTCTGTTGTTGCCAGGTATGTGAAAGATATTGCTGTTCAGCGTGATTCTGGCTTCTTGGATGCTGATTGCCTGTCTCTCTCTGATAGTTTCCTCTTCTTCCATGTGGTGAGCCTTGTTGTTGTTGACCACGCGTGCGACAGTTACGTGAATAGTGACCAGGTTTTCCACAGTTGTAGCAGTAGAAAGTTCTTCCGTGCTGTTTATTTTTGTCTTTAGCAGGCTTAGGAGCCACGTCAAGCTTTGCCAGCTGTATTGACACTTTTAGTGCTTCGAGCTCCATATCTGTTCTTTCCACAGCAGCTCTGTATTCATCATAAGTGTGTTCTTCGCTTATTTGTTGCAGCTTCTCTTCAGTGAGAGGACAGTTCAGCAGTTCTCCATCCCAAATGTCTTTATCTTTCCATCTCTTTATCATTCTTTTGTACGCTTGTTGTTCCACCGGCCAATGTTTGATTCTTCCATTCATCCTGCTCTGATCCTGGACATCATTCTCCAAGTTGCACAGACAAGATGAGTATTTCGCAGCCATGACGTCTCTCTCTGCAATAATCAATAAAAAGTCTGAAATCAGTATTCCCAAATGTCCACACGATGGAGCCAAAGCTCCTATCCACTGTTCCTGTTGCAGTTCTTGGAGTGGCCACAGTTTTTTCTTCCCAGGTTGTGAAGTGCCAGCAGAGGGAGCCAAACCTCCTCTCATGCCTTCAATTGACATGTTTGCTCTCTGAATTCACACTGGCCCTCGTTCACAACCTTGCCTTCTCTGGAATGTGTGTGTGTGAAATGATGATCTATTTTATTATTAACACTTAGGGTGATGAAGACGAAAACAGTAATGTTCTAAACATATTTCGAAGTCTCTGTGTGGATAGATAAGCAGAACACTCTGTTCCTGCGTTAAGATGGCAGTTTTCTGCCCTAATCTGATGGGTTTAGCAAGCGTTACTTTCAGGGTTACTGTTATCTGTTCCTGTCGTACGAAAGGATGACGGAGTGCTCCTCTCGGCGTTTTAAACCTTCATACAGTGACCTCACAACTCCGCAATATAGCTTTACAAGTATAACGTGTATTATTTAACAGTGTATGAATATATTTTATTTATAACTCTCCCTATATACCCCTGCTAGGTGTGAAATGCTATGTTTTAATTACACATGCAATGGATGTAACTTAATGTTTTATAAGGCCTCTAGTGTGCACCAAGCCCCCACCTTTTTAATTGTCTTCTCTCTGTCCTTTCTTATCAGGAAAGCTTTTTCCTCCCTTATTTTCCCACCAGCGTTTGTCTGACTAAATGAATGGATGCTTTGTTACAGCATTTAACCTTGTACATTCCTAATTTTTAGCGACTGTCTGGCTGGAAGAATAGAAGCTGTGTATCGGCTTTAAAACTATTTTTTATTTTTATTGCATGAGTGACTGCTGTGTTTCCGCATTACACTTTGCTAACAGTTCCTGGGGAACCCAATTTTCCAATAAATTTAACTACGCCAGTAAAACTGACACTTATATTAACCCTCAGCTGTCTCTCAGCATATTCTAGTGATTTATGTGTGTGTGTGAGTGCAACGACTGTGTCTAATGTGTGTTTTTTCTGCTCTAGACACCAAACTTTGAAACAACGCACGAACATTCAGCCACAAATCAACTCGGCTTCAGCTCTCAGCTCTCAGCTCTCTCTCTCTCATATTTACGCTACAAACATTCACTTTCATTCAAACAAAATTGCAACACACTGCCATTTTTGAAATGCGCAGAGATCACCAATACGGTAAAGGAATATCTTTAGAAATACAGTCAAACAAATAAACAAAAGTTAAAACGTACGCCTCAGCATTAGCTCTCTGTAGGCAACTAATAAACACAGTTAAAACATGCTCTTGTGTCTCTGAAGGCAAAGCATAAACACAAGCTCAAAACGTACACTGCCATTCTCTGAAGTAAAATCATAAACACAAATTAAAACAGGCACTGCCATTTTCTGAAGTTAAATAAGTCACAAGCGCGCTGTCTTCAAAGGAGATGGACAGCTCTTTTTCTCAAACTAAGCAAACTGCTTCTCAGCAAACAAACACAGTACGGTCTAGAAGGAAATTAATATCTTTACAAATGCAGTGAAACAATGAACACACATTAGAACATACACGGCTGTCTCTTTAAATATAAATCAGTCAGAAGCGCAGAAAACAGCTCTTTTTCTTTTAGACACACTATTTTATATTCCAACAGCAATTTCTTTTTCTCAACCTCATCAAACAGACTGTGTACCGCTGACCTCTCGACCACGATACAAATGAAAAACAAATGCTTTTTAGCAAACAATCAGTCAAAGTATAAAGGATTCTTTCCCTCTCTTGCACACAAAAGAAAACAGCGCTATTTTACAATATCTGCTTTGGCTGGGCCGCGATCACGGCTCTTCCGCGTGGAAGTCCGCGGTGCTACCAACCACACCACCAACACAATACATCAAACAATACAATTTAATACACTTTTAAGTAACCTAGGACTCTGCGGGTCCTTTTCGCTTTAGGTTACTTTATTACACAACGTCCATTATCAACGACACATCAATTAACGTAAATTTTGTGCTCTCGCCCAGAAACTCCGTCGAGGATTCTCTAAGCAGAGATATCATGGTTTTCCACTAAGCGCCGCACACAAATCTAGATCCGGAGATTTGATGATCTCAATAAGGTAATTTTCTCTTGGTCCGCTATCAATGATACATCGGCTAACTTAAAACTTGTGCTCCCATGCAGAAACTTTATAAGAGTTACTCTAAGCAGAGTTAACTTGGTTTTTACACCACACGTAACACACTCGATGTCTTGATACGAATATTTCACGGTCAATTCTCTCAATACAATTTACCAATGACATCAATAACATATACATATATCCCCGTCATATTATACAATTTCTTCGTCATTCACACATATGTACAAGCACGCATATGTACAAAAAAACCCCAAATGCTGGGCTGAACAACCCTGCTGCTGTGTTTTTAATCTTTACAATACTTTTATGACTACGCAATACTTACAGTTCGGACAGTCGGATCTAATTTAGTTCATGTCTATAATACAATATGCAGACTTCAGTTAAATAGGCGTCTGCTCACCTTGAGATGTGCCGGCACAATCAGACTGTCTCCCGAACTGCAAGCTCGCTCCGATGGCAATTATCGGTTCCCAGCCTCAGGGGGAGAGATGCGCCGTTATCTGGAATCACAAATAGAGAGGTCTGTTAACATTCCAACCCGAAGCTCTGTATCATATAAATCACGTCGGGGTCACCAAATTGTTGTGAAAAAATGTGATGTTGTTGTCTTTCACACTTAGAGCAGGTTTAAGAATGAAACAGAAGCTCTCAGAGGCGTATAGTTAAATCAAAGCAATAGATTTATTTATCAACAGAGTCATTCAGCCCAGCTATCAAAAACAAGCTTGGGTGCTAATGGATGAACTTCGCAGAGATTCACCATGAGACACGCTTAAACACATCAGCGTGAAACGTAATATAGGGGTTCCACCCCTTGCTACACATTGGCCAAAGTCAAAGATGCAGGCGTGGCACGTTTGTACGTTATGGCGCCTGGATGGAGGCCGTGGATGTCCATCCACCTTGGCCCCTCCCAGTAGGCGTTGGTTTCCATCAGTGTGAGTGAGGAGTTCCATGCGAGAGGTCCTAAGAAGGAGTGTGTGAAGAAGCCGGGCTCAGCTGGGGCGGTGGCCCTCGCTTGAATCTCACTATCTATTGTGTCTTTCTTATCTTCTCTAAGGATGGCGTCCTGTTCCTTGTGTCGCAGTTAAATAAGTAACCTTTCACCTGCTTCTCTCTGGCCTTGCTGTGTTGTGAGCACTGTATAAGTGGTTAATAGAGCTGCATAAGCTAATGGTTATTTAAAACTACCAATATGCTAGTGATTAATTAAACTGTATATAAGTCAATTGCTACTTAAAGCTGCATATAAGCTAGCTGTTAATTAAACTGTATATAAGCTAGTTGCAAAGCTGCATATAAACTAGCTGCTGATTAAGCTGTATATAAGCTAATTGCTGATTAAAGCTGTATATAAGCTAATTTTCTCAACAATGTCCCTGACACAACCCAAAAAGCTGGATAGAGCAGAAACATCACAGACAGAGGGGGTGTGTTCAGCTGATGAACTTTCTGAACCTTGGCCAGGTGCAACAGCACAGGAAGAACTAAAGAAAAGGTCAGTTCAGGTATTCGTGGAGGCGCTGGTTTCGCGGATATTCAAGAAAACAAAACTGACCTGGAACACTGAAGACCACGAGGCCATCACTATGCGTCTGTTTGACAGAACGTGGATCGAAGTCCAAGATATCGATTTTGATCCAACAACATTAAAAAATCTTGACAAGGCCATTTTCAAGAAACTTTCTTGGTATTGGGGCGATTCAAGAGCGGTGATGTTGGACATGAGATTAGAGGAACAAGAACTTGGGGACTGCATTGCCTTCTGTGTCAAATATCACCTGACACGACCCAAAAAGCCCAACACCGTCTGCAAGTTCTTCTCGTTTGTGGGCAAAGCCATCTCCAACATCTTTATATGTGGAAAGAAGGTTCGGGAAACAATCTCCATGGATAGAGCAGAAACATCACAGACAGACGGGGTGTGCTCAGCTGATGAACTTTCTGAACCTGGGCCAGATGCAACGGCACAGGAAGAACTGAAGAACGCAGATTCTGATTCAACAAATGAATCAGCATATGAGGACGAACTTTCTGAACCTTGGCCAGATGCAACAGCACAGGAAGAAATAAAGAATGAAGGTTCTGATTCAGCAACTGGCTCAGTACATCAGGACGAACTTTCTGAACCTTGGCCAGGTGCAACAGCACAGGAAGAACTGAAGAACGCAGATTCTGATTTAACAGCCGCCTCAGTATATTGGGACGCACTTACTCCACCTTGGCCAGGTGCAACGGCACAGGAAGAACCAAAGAACGCAGATTCTGATTCAATAAATGAATCAGAATATTATGACGCACTTTCTGAACCTTGGACAGGTCACAGGAAGAACTAAAGAACGCAGATTAGTTCAGGTATTCGTGGAGGAGCTGGTTTCGCGGATATCAAAAAAAACAAATCTGAACTGGACCAAGTGAAGAGCCTGTAATTAATCTGGGCATCACTCCTTCACAGAGGTCTAACTTCCTTATTAGGACATCTGATAACTTCTACTGTGATAGTAGAAGTTTTATTATTATTAGGACATCTGATAACTTCTACTGTGATAGAAGAAGTTTTATTATTATTAGGACATCTGATAACTTCTACTGTGATAGAAGAAGTTTTATTATTATTAGGACATCTGATAACTTCTACTGTGATAGTAGAAGTTTTATTATTATTAGAACATCTGATAACTTCTACTGTGATAGAAGAAGTTTTATTATTATTAGAACATCTGATAACTTCTACTGTGATAGAAGAAGTTTTATTATTATTAGAACATCTGATAACTTCTACTGTGATAGAAGAAGTTTTATTATTATTAGAACATCTGATAACTTCTACTGTGATAGTAGAAGTTTTATTATTATTAGAACATCTGATAACTTCTACTGTGATAGAAGAAGTTTTATTATTATTAGAACATCTGATAACTTCTACTGTGATAGAAGAAGTTTTATTATTATTAGAACATCTGATAACTTCTACTGTGATCGTAGAAGTTTTATTATTATTAGGACATCTGATAACTTCTACTGTGATAGTAGAAGTTTTATTATTATTAGGACATGTGAACTTCTACTGTGATAGTAGAAGTTTTATTATTATTAGGACATGTGAACTTCTACTGTGATAGTAGAAGTTTTATTATTATTAGGACATGTGAACTTCTACTGTGATAGAAGTTAACAGATGTTCTAATAATCTGATGACTTCTACTGTGACAGTAGAAGTTTTATTATTATTAGAACATCTGATAACTTCTACTGTGATAGAAGTTTTATTATTATTAGGACATGTGAACGTCTGCTGTGATAGTAGAAGTTTTATTATTATTAGGACATGTGAACTTCTACTGTGATAGAAGTTTTATTATTATTAGGACATGTGAACTTCTACTGTGATAGAAGTTTTATTATTATTAGGACATGTGAACTTCTACTGTGATAGAAGTTTTATTATTATTAGGACATGTGAACTTCTGCTGTGATAGTAGAAGTTTTATTATTATTAGGACATGTGAACTTCTACTGTGATAGAAGTTTTATTATTATTAGGACATGTGAACTTCTACTGTGATAGAAGTTTTATTATTATTAGGACATGTGAACTTCTACTGTGATAGAAGTTTTATTATTATTAGGACATGTGAACTTCTACTGTGATAGAAGTTTTATTATTATTAGGACATGTGAACTTCTACTGTGATAGAAGTTTTATTATTATTAGGACATGTGAACTTCTACTGTGATAGAAGTTTTATTATTATTAGGACATGTGAACTTCTACTGTGATAGAAGTTTTATTATTATTAGGACATGTGAACTTCTACTGTGATAGAAGTTTTATTATTATTAGGACATGTGAACTTCTACTGTGATAGAAGTTTTATTATTATTAGGACATGTGAACTTCTACTGTGATAGAAGTTTTATTATTATTAGGACATGTGAACTTCTACTGTGATAGAAGTTTTATTATTATTAGGACATGTGAACTTCTACTGTGATAGAAGTTTTATTATTATTAGGACATGTGAACTTCTACTGTGATAGAAGTTTTATTATTATTAGGACATGTGAACTTCTACTGTGATAGTAGAAGTTTTATTATTATTAGGACATCTGATCACTTCTACTGTGATAGAAGTTGACAGATGTCCTCATAATAATACCTTAATATGAATAAATTTGCAGTAATAGTAATATTTCCATTGTTTTTATTTATTACACGCCATATCATAAGATACATCCATGTTTAATATATATACACTTCATGTAGTGTGTGCCTATTACAATTACATGATATACATTACCTTATTATATTGTGTATATTGTATTCATTCAAGGTACTGTAATTGCTCTTTTAATGTATTGTCATAGCAGAAGCCAGCATGTAACTCAGGTAATTTGAAAACAGGGATTTTAAAAGTGATCAATAATGCTTTTCCTGCTGTGAAAAGCCTAAATGTTAAGACTCAAAATATGTAATTTCTTCTCGAAATATTGTGATGGTTTCCCCCCTAACAATTCTGACTTCATTCACAAAATGACTTTTTTTCCTTGACAAATATACTCTTAAAATCTAACTTCTTACTGTAATATTTATGACTTAACTCTCGTCATTTTTCAGTAGCCCGAATACCGTGGCATTACATTAAAGGCTCTCTGTGCTCTTATCATGAACCCATGTCCATTTATCATCCGTAAACAACTCTGTAGTCCTCACAATTTAATTAGATGGAAGCCACAAAACACCAACAACATTGAACTGTTTGCTCTGGCGTTTAGATCATTCACAGCTCTATAGCACCAGAATCATTAAGACCTTCAAATTCAATTTACACAAAACCATTGCAGGAAAACACAGGCTTTTATTGAGGGAAAAAGATCAACAAAAAACAACAGTGATTCAAACACTGCTCAGTGTGTGTGTGTACACGGCTGTAACTCGTAGCCCAGCGGGTCGAGTCCTCGGTCCAGAAGAGAGAGCGACGACTCCCTCAACTTCTGGAGAAACCTCCTCAGCTCCTCTTTGGAGAAAACCTGAATTTGTGGGCAGAAACATGAACTCACTGTTCCCATAACTCAACGTACAGGGCCGATCAAATCTCTCCAGCTACCTGGTAGAGGCGGTGCTGGTCCGATGAGATGATGTCAGCGAGGCGCAGCGCCTCCTGGTCTCTGGAGGAGTTCTGCAGAACGCTGAGCAGCAGGAAGTTGAGGCGAGGGAGACACAGAGAGCGCAGCGCCGCCATCTGGTGGCTGCGCTCGGAATCCGGCTCAGAGTCCTGAAAAACACAAAACAAACAATTTACGAACCAAACAAACGTGCAAACAATCGCAACTTATTGCTTCTATAAGTCAATTAGACAAAATAAATCCCATGATTTCAGATGTTATTAAGGCCTATTAAGAGGTGATTTTAACATTTCCTGCCCCGCTAATCGAGTTTAACCGCGTCTAGATTGCATATGTGCATCCTTTTGCGACTGCAGCTTTATATTGAATGCATAGATACAGAGAACTCTCCGCCATGAAGGGAACAAGCGATATTCCCAAAATGGCAAACTATTCCTTGAAATTTTAGACCCAGGAACTGTGGAACCAGAGGCGCTAAACCAGGAACATAAAGGGCCTTTTTAAGCAGCTGTCGATATCGTACAGAAACTAAATTTAGTTTCTGGTTCCTTTGGTTGAAACACAGGTTTAGTTTCTGGTTCCCTGAGAGAGAACGTTTGGTTCTCACGCGTGGCGTCGTAAACACTTACCTGTCTGTTGTCGATCATCCAGCCTCCGTCTACGAACAGCAGCACGTTGTAGATTCTTTCTTTCACATCTTCAGTTAAAACGTCCAGACGGCACGACCAGGCAGACAGAGCGGCCTAACGCACACATAAGAAGTAGTTTTACAGTGTGTGTGAGCGTGTGTGTGCGTGTGTGTGTGTGTGTGCGTGCGTGCGTGCGCTTGTGTGTGTACCTGGTACTCCTTCTCTCTCATCTCATTGGCTACTCTCTCTGTGAATTTGGCCTCGGAGGCCGGCACTGGCTTCTGGGGGGCCGAGCTGCTGTGGCTGAACCAGTCAGTGAACGCCTCGTGGGCTTCCTGTAAAATAATTACAAAATAAAAATAAAGACACATCCAGATGAATAAACCTCATTGATGAGAAACAGGTGACAGACCAGGTAGGCTCTGATACACAGGTGTTCTCTGATGGCGTTCTCGTCCTCAGCAGGTAGAGCCGTGGTCTGACCGACCCCCGACCACTGGCAGTAAATCTCCCTCATAGAATCCTCCGGAACTTTAGAGAAGACCACCTTGGCTGCGTCATGTTTCTGCAGGGCTGAGAGAGAGACGGTCAGATAGAAGCGATGCACCGCGGTCCTCTGACACGAGGCCATGCACCGCGGTCCTCTGACACGAGGCCATGCACCGCGGTCCTCTGACACGAGGCCATGCACCGCGGTCCTCTGACACGAGGCCATGCACCGCGGTCCTCTGACACGAGGCCATGCACCGCGGTCCTCTGACACGAGGCCATGCACCGCGGTCCTCTGACACGAGGCCATGCACCGCGGTCCTCTGACACGAGGCCATGCACCGCGGTCCTCTGAAGCCATGCACCGCGGTCCTCTGACACGAGGCCATGCACCGCGGTCCTCTGAAGCCATGCACCGCGGTCCTCTGACACGAAGCCATGCACCGCGGTCCTCTGAAGCCATGCACCGCGGTACTCTGACACGAGGCCATGCACCGCGGTCCTCTGACACGAAGCCATGCACCGCGGTCCTCTGAAGCCATGCACCGCGGTCCTCTGACACGAGGCCATGCACCGCGGTCCTCTGAAGCCATGCACCGCGGTCCTCTGAAGCCATGCACCGCGGTCCTCGGACACGGAGGCAGTCGAGATGAATAAATGAATAAGAATTACCCAGAAACTTCCTCATGATGGCATTGGACTGTTTCAGGGACTCTGCTCGATGGGCGGGGTCAAACAGCAGCCAATCGATGACATCGATCTTTCTTAGGTCCTCCTATCAGAGCACAGCATCACAGTAACTTCCACACTTCCACATTTGCAACAAACTATGTACATTGAACAGTTTATCAGTTAAATCTTGTCTCAATCATGCATTTCAAGGCTGTTTTTCAAAATACTCGTCTGAAAATACTTTGCATACGTCTAGGGCTTTTATTGTGAAAAGTAGGAACACTATAGTTTGGTTATCAGTCTGTACCTTTGTGGTTCCCATCTCCAGCGTCTGGTTGTGGTGTGTAAACTCAGTTTCATTTGTCTCTCTCACAGTCTCCACTACCAGCTTGGTTATCGCAGCAACATCCAGACCTACACAGACAGCAGGTTTAGTATTCACTCATCAAACCGCCGTCAGTTGTGTTTTTGGGTTGTTTTCCGCGTCTCACCGGCGTCGCTGGCGAGCTGCAGGCAGCGGGGACGCATCTCCGGCTGGCTGACCGTCTCCAGGAAAGCGGCGTACTGGACGGTGGCGAGCTCGGCGGGCAGCTGGCTCACGTAGCTCGCCACCAGATCGGTCTGTCGATCCCGGATCAGGAGGGAGACGTACGCCTTCAGGACATCCACACACACCTCCTCCTTACAGAGAGACAAACAGGTCAGTCTGAACTGTTCCTGAAGCCAAATAAACCTCAGTTGTTGATTTTTACCTTCAGGGCCAAACCCAGAGAGCGGTAAAACAGCAGCAGGTGAGTCATGAAACGCAACAGGTGGGAGGGGAGGGGCTTAGAGGCTGTGAGCCAATCAGAAAACTCCTCCAACAGACCTGGGAGAGAGGGGGCGAGAGAGAGAGAGAGAGAGAGAGAGAGAGAGAGAGAGAGAGAGAGAGAGAGAGAGAGAGAGAGAGAGAGAGAGAGAGAGAGAGAGAGAGAGAGAGAGAGAGAGAGAGAGAGAGAGAGAGAGAGAGAGAGAGAGAGAGAGAGAGAGAGAGAAGTATTCATGGGAAGTTGATTCTGAATAATAATATTATTATTTTCCTTCTTGTTTGTCACAAATTGAATTCCTCTTCAGAGGTCAGAGGTGTCTTACCGTCCAGGTCTCCGAGGATCACAAACTTCTGGATGACGTGGTAATGCTCGTTAGTCTCCTCAAACACCCTCTAAACACACACAGAAAGAAGCTGGTTTAATGTGTGCGTGTTCAGTCATGTGACTCAACAATCACATTCAGTTTGTGTGAGTTTTACCTTCAACTCCGAGGCTTGAAGTTCCTCAAACACCTTTTCCATCGTCCAACTGAAGAGAGAGAAATGACGTTATCCTCACTACTGCTACTGCGTTTACGCGCGTGTGTGTGTGTGTGTGTGTGTGTGTGTATATGTGTGTGTGTGTGTCGTACTTGGCCTCCAGGTATTCCCGCGGCAGGGTCTCCACTTCCTGGTGGGCCATACCCGACGACATCAGATCCTTTTCAACCAGCGAGTCCACCATCACTCTGAAGTGAGCCCACACACAGTCCTCCCATGACTCACACACTGCCAGGATCTATTAAAGTCAAATATAGGAACATTAAATACTGAGCTCTTCAACAGAGGCCACTGCTTGCGGTTAGTAACATATTAATATATATTTATGTTAACAAACACACAAACTCATATCGTTACCGGTTTGAGGTTTCCACTGAGAGCGGCGTAGATGGCTCTCTCGTATCTGTTTAACTGCTCCTAAAAACAGACAAACACACAGAACGTTCATGTTTCGTTCTATTGTTTTATGTTCACATGTCAGCACGATGAACAAGTAAAGCAACAAAGTCTATTCGTTGTGTGTTGTACCTCCTCAGCCATCCTCCAGCAGCAGACCTTCCAGATTCCTCTCTGAGGGTTTCCTTCCACCGCCTGCAGCTCTGCACTCGCTGCAGAGAGACGAGACTCTGGGTCGGTCACGGGTTTGTGAGCAACATCATAACGTGTGTGTGAGTGTATCTCTGTTTATCACACAGGTGGTATCAGGGTTTGGAGATTACCTGAGGTCCTGTTGGGGTCGTGGTAGAGTTTCCAGCCTTCCAGAGTTGCTGCTCTCCAGGCCTGACCACAGCGCTTACACAGCCTCTGAGCCTACACACACACACACACACACACACACACACACACAAAACATGTCTCTTTAAATACAGTATGAATCAATGTGTCCCAGCTAGAACATACGATATTTAGATTCTCAAAAACAAAACTATAAATCCTTCTGAACTTCAACATACACTCCTTTATTACTGTCTGTCTCTCCACCTCCCCGTCTGTCTCTCCACCTCCCCGTCTGTCTCTCCACCTCCCCGTCTGTCTCTCCACCTCCCCGTCTGTCTCTCCACCTCCCCGTCTGTCTCTCCACCTCCCCGTCTGTCTCTCCACCTCCCCGTCTGTCTCTCCACCTCCCCGTCTGTCTCTCCACCTCCCCGTCTGTCTCTCCACCTCCCCGTCTGTCTCTCCACCTCCCCACCTCCCCGTCTGTCTCTCCACCTCCCCGTCTGTCTCTCCACCTCCCCGTCTGTCTCTCCACCTCCCCGTCTGTCTCTCCACCTCCCCGTCTGTCTCTCCACCTCCCCGTCTGTCTCTCCACCTCCCCGTCTGTCTCTCCACCTCCCCGTCTGTCTCTCCACCGCCCGTCTGTCTCTCCACCTCCCCGTCTGTCTCTCTGTGTCTCTACCTCTTCGGTCATCCCGGCTCTGATCAGGGTGAACAGGTTCTTCAGCAGTCGGGCGTCGTCCTCTCTGTCCAGGTTCGCCAGAGGACGCTGCTGCCGGAGAGGAGCGTCTGGGTCCTGAACACACACACACACACACACACACACTCTCTGTGAATTCAGACAGACTAGGGACGAGGATGTGTTGGTGTCGTCATGTTAACAGGCCTCACCAGCTCAGTGACCAGAGGGATGGTGAAGGAAGCGCCGCTCTTCCTCCTCAGCTTCAGAGCATGAAGGGTGTTCTCCCTGAAACACACACACACACACACACACACACTTTAGCTAACGATCTTAAAACACACGACTGTAGACGAGATATTCAAAAACTCACCAGCAGACGTTTTTGGCGTAGTATTCTATATTATCAGAGAAATCTCCAATCTGATCCTTAGCGATGCTCTCCAGCCAATCAACGACCAGCTGCAGCACAAGACAAACATTTAATCAGCAGATCCAGAAGGCCTGTGTTCATTTCATCTGATGTTTACAAGTGTGTGTGTGTGTGTGTGTGTGTGTGTGCGTGTGCGTGTGTGCGCGTTACCTGACTCTGACGTATGACGGCATCCCGCTGAAAGAGCTGCTCCACCACGACCTTCTCACTCTCACTGGGAACCTTCACACACAAACACAACTTCACCTTCACAGCGTCCGATTCATGCTTCTGACTCGTGTATTCAGGAGAAGGCCTGAAAGCTGGTTAGTGTGTGTGTGTGTGTGTTTGTCCAACAAATAATCAGTTTTTGCAGCTTTCAGGGTGCGTGTGTGTGTGTGTGTGTCCCTGCGTCACTCACCACCATGTCTGTCATGATGTCATCTCCCAGCGCCAACTGGACCCGGTCCCTGTAGAGACAGACAGGTGATCAATCAGAGGTAAAGAGGACAGACGGACGGACAGACAGGTGCAGGTACGATGAGGTGTGTACCTGTACAGCGAGGTGATGAGTCTCCAGGAGCAGTTCTCCTGCTGCAGCAGCCAGCGGACTCCTGCTGTCTTACTGTCCCGTCCCGCTCTGAGGACCACGGACTGCAGCACGTCCACCTGCAGGTGAGTGATCGAAGCGAGCATTTCATCAGAATCTATGAGCTTTAGGAGGTTCATTTAGGACATTTGGAGAGAGCCAGGGCTAGCTGTTTCCCTCTACTTTCAGTCTTTATGCTAAGCTAAGCTAACCACGTCTTAAAGGAATTGTTCGACATTTTGGAGAATATACTTATTTGCTTTCTTACTGAGAGAGTCTGATTAGGACATTGACAGCATTCTCATGTGTATGTGTGCTAAATATGAAGCTACAGCCAGCGGCCGGTTAGCGTAGCTTAGCACAAAGACTGGAAACGGAGGGAAACAGCTAGCCTGTGCAAAGTTAACACAGACACACACAGCTTACCTTGTCCTGTAAGAGCAGCTGGTAATCCTCAAGCAGCTCAAAGACCGCAGTGGAAGAGTTTTTCAGGAAGGATGTGAGGAATTCTGGGAAAAGACTGGCAGCCGCTGAAAAAGAGATATATATAGATATAGATATAGATAGATAGATAGATAGATAGATAGATTTAACAGGAGTGCTTGTAAACTTGCAGAGCGGGATTTGAGGAGCGTTCGTTTCACTCACCGGCCTCGCCGGGGTCATCCTCCTTCAGCAGGGCGGAGCTAAGGTTGGTGATGTCGTCTGTGAAGAAGCTGGTGTTCTCCAGCCCCGAAACGGGGGAGATGTACATGCTGTTGGTCCAGTCACTGTCATCCAAATTCTAGACACAGAGACGGCGTTTTAGAGCAAATCCTGGAGGTTTTATCACACGACTGAGAGATGTGTTGCTCTGTAAGAGTCAGACTCACTCAAGAACGACTCGTGGCAGTTATATAGCGATATGTCAGTTATGCAAACGATCAAATCCCATTCATGCAAACGTCCTCGTGAACAGATTGCAAAATGAAATGAGCAATTTTCGACATGTTTGTCCAGAAAGTTTGTACACAGCAAGATAAGAAAACTGTAAATGTTCCAGCATGATGTCCAATGACCGTGTGTGTGTGTGTGTGTGTGTCTCACCATACTGCTGAGGGCGTTTCTGGGTGTGTATCGAGGCGTTCGGCCTCCTGGAGCCAAAATGGAGGAAACATCTGGAACTCTGGGAGTTACTGAGAGAAACAAAAGACATGAGGCGAGAGAGGGGAGTTAGTAAAATATGGAGATGTTTGATGTTAGAAGATCAACAATAATCAGCTGTGGGTGTGTGTGTCGTACCAGCCTGTCTGAACAGAGGAGTGTTCCTCAGCAGGGAGCGTGCTGGTGTTATGGTGGACAGGACGGGGCTGCTGGGCGACGGGACTGAGACCAGCAGTCAGGAAAACAACAACAACACTGGCAGCTCTGGGCCCCGTTCCACGTAAGTGCTTCAGCAAAGTCGATCAAATGTCCTATGAGCCAGAAAGAGCCTCTTTTTACTCCGCTGACGAGCAGGAGATGATCATGAACGCATATGAGGATTTCAAGACCGTAATCACGGCAAAATCTAACACCGCCACCGCTGCGAGGGCGAGACAGGAAGCACGGCAAAACATCACAGACAAGTTAAATGCGTCAGTGTTGGGAAAATGTATCAGCTAATTTTAATGCCTCATCACCCCAACCAATCACATGACATGTCTTTAATGTGCTGCTGGCAGTAGACTTCATGATGCATCATCCAGTGAGATCTACAGCGACAATAATGATCTCAACTCTTTCAGAATAAGTAGAGAAAAACAAGCCCAACGAGGATCTGATACTCATTAATATGAGGATATATGTACTGTATGCCCTTATGTATCATGTAGCCTACTATATCTATGTATATATATATTACATATATACATATATATGTGTGTGTATATACATGTATGTGTAGATTACCATATAGAACTAGTTTGAATATGTGTGAGAGAGAATCTGTTTATGGGCGGATCAGTATGTGTATTATTCATAATCAGACATTCAATCAATTGCAGCAGTGAAAAGAAATAGTGTGTGATTCTCTCTATTCTTATCATGAGTCCACCTTCATCATGTTCTACAGTAATGATGTGCTGTGTACTAATAACAGTCATATCATTATGAGTGCTTTAACCTCATGTATGCAACCAGCCATCAAGAGGACATGAGAGCAAGTACACACTAAGCACACACACAATTCAGAATGCTGAGTCAGCACAATATGTGCCATAATGTAATGAACACATCCATAAGTTTATTAAGCGCCAAATGAACTGTACGAACAGCACGGCATGCAGCGGCTTTCCCCATGTTCTCCGCATCGCAGACACTGTACTAAAATGTAGCACTCGCAGAACAGCACAAGGCTGCATCCAGTCTGAGACAGTCAGTGCTCGGCTGGGCGTGTGGTGTTCAATGTCTGCTCCAGAAGCTCTGTAAATAAATGATTCCTTGTGGGCAGAATGGATAGCGCTCGTATAGGAAGTCATCATGATGTGATGACGGATCTTGGCGATGTGGAAGAAGTCTCTCCCTATAAAACGCTCATCTAACTAATATCCTCCTTCATCAGTGGATCTCTGAGGAAGGAGCTGCACATTAATGCAACAGAGGCTTCTTAGTTTGCTCCGCTGGTTTTAAGGATCACCGTGTGTCTCACTTTACATGCATTTCCGGAACTCCCGTATAACCCCCAGTATATGCGCAAGTCCGTATGTGACAGGAGCTGCCATGTTTTCCGGGGGAGTGACCAGCTTATCCAGCTACCTTCACTGAGCCTGCGCTGGAGCAGGTTCAAGCTTTTGGATGCGTTGCCATGGTGATTTTGCCGAACTTGCTTCGTGGAACCGAAAAGCCTGATCTACATCATCTTATCCTGAAAAGTATCCGGCTAACTCAGTTAGACACGTACGTGGAACGGGGCCCAGACGTCATTAATGAATGCTGACAGGTCTCCACCTCACAGAAACACTTGTTGTATTTGAGCATTCATAACTTTTTACATCCTACCAATGGTCTGAATCCAGTTGAAGACATTTAACCTGAAGCTAAACACACACAGTCTCTCCCAGCTGAAGGATACAAGCCACCGTCGTCTTCCTCCTCCTTCGTGCAGCGATCGTCACCTCGTCATCTCGAACCACCGGAGACAGCAGCTCACCCTGACCCCTGGAAGGAAAGACGAGTACGCAAATACACACGCAACACATACTACTTCTTACCACTGAAAGTATCATGTACCATTCTTCGTTTTATTCAATACCTTTCATTGCAGCACAAAAACTTGAATCAAATCCCTATATTTCATATTTTAATGTTCATTATATGATGAAACGTTATGGTAAAATAAACTTAATTTCTGAGTTTCTTCTAGATGGAAGACCGTAAAGGACTCGAGTGTTTTAGTCAAAGAACCCTTTATTGTGGCAGCGTTTACGTATTGAGCTTGAAGCAGAAGAAGTTCTTTGCTTGTAATGAAACGTAAGAAGTTCTGTTGATGTGAGACAAATGTTTCACCACTGAAACTGTACTTTTGTACGTTTCTAGCAGTCTCGTATGTGTTCGACCAGCTGGAAGACGTACTTTAGTAGAAGTAGTAGAGTAACTCTGTTACAAGTCAATTCTACTTCAGTGAAAAGTATCTAAGAATACCTATAGTCATTATGCAGAAAGGCTCATTTCTAAATCATAAACAATATCTTGATAGATTTTAAATATGAATGCAGTAATGTGTTCATCACTAACCGTGGAGCTACTTTTAAAGAATACTGCTGAGTATCTTAAACTATAATAATACATCATAATATATTTGTTAATTTGTATTTTTGAATGAATAATCTGTGTAACAAACTACGACATTTCCCTCTGAAGAGTAGTGGAGTAACGTTAGAAGTATACAGTAGCAGAAAATGGAAGTACAAGTACCTCAAATTGTATTGTACAATAGTAAATGCACTTAAGTACTAATACATAACGTAACTAACTAGTTAACTAACTATTCATTAACAGCTGAAAGCACTCCCTGATAGACAGTAATACCAACTGTACTAACGACAATAAACAGCTGTTTGTTGATAGTTCATTCAGCGGTGATAATTTAAACTTTGTGTAATCAATAACAGATCATACATATATATTATCTCCAATAACTGACCGAGAACCACGTGTTTAGCGATGGTTAAAACATGTCAATAGTACACAAACCAGCATTTATCCTGATTAGCATCAGCATGGATTATGAACGGTTTAGTTAGCCACCAGCTAACACAGTAAAATAGCCGCAATAGCAGGCTAAATAACAAGCTAACGGTTCGACGGGAATAATTAAAAATATAACAACATGTGTATAAGATGATTCATGTTCAAAACCCAGTGAAATGTAATTTACCAGTCCATGATAGTGGGCTACAAATTCCCGCTTCACGAGGATTGACAGGCTTCTTCTTCGTGATAATTGATTCTTCTTCGTCTTCTTCGTCTTCTTCTTCTTCTTCTTCTTCTTCTTCTTCTTCTTCTTCTTCTTTTGCTTTCTCGGTAGATTGGATGCCGTGAGACACTATGCTGCCCCTATAGTTCAGTGCTTATATACTGCATTCCCACTGATGTAAACATGTAGAAATATTGTAAAAATTTAAAACAAAACTTCAGTAAAAGGATTTAAGCATAATCAGGAAAATTACACGTTTTATTTTAAACGTTTTTTTTTTTTTTTACACGTTTTGTACGCAAACAACGGACGTGCATCACGTGTCGTTCACGTGATGTCACAAAGGCTTGAAATAGAACGATGCGCTGCGTCCGTTGTTTGCGTTCTGTCTCGGGATTGTGTTATGTCACGTGATCGCCTTTGATGTCGCTGAGTCCGCTGTTTGCGTTATAGAACCTCTGTGCGTCACCTCTGTGTTCTAGAACCTCTGTGTGTCATCTGTGACGTCACGTGATCGCCGTTGATGTCTTTCACAGACACTTGTCATAGTACCCCAGTGCCTGAGTTTAGAGTGATAATCACAGACCTTTACCTGAGATCCTTACAGAGAGTTAGACTACAATGACATTAGCAATGGATAAACAGAAACCTCATCATTTGAATGATGAACTGATAATCATGTCCCTGACACAACCCAAAAAGCTGGATAGAGCAGAAACATCACAGACAGAGGGGGTGTGTTCAGCTGATGAACTTTCTGAACCTTGGCCAGGTGCAACAGCACAGGAAGAACTAAAGAAAAGGTCAGTTCAGGTATTCGTGGAGGCTCTGGTTTCGCGGATATTCAAGAAAACAAAACTGACCTGGAACACTGCAGACCACGAGGCCATCACTATGCGTCTGTTTGACAGAACGTGGATCGAAGTCCAAGATATCGATTTTGATCCAACAACATTAAAAAATCTTGACAAGGCCATTTTCAAGAAACTTTCTTGGTATTGGGGCGATTCAAGAGCGGTGATGTTGGACATGAGATTAGAGGAACAAGAACTTGGGGACTGCATTGCCTTCTGTGTCAAATATCACCTGACACGACCCAAAAAGCCCAACACCGTCTGCAAGTTCTTCTCGTCTGTGGGCAAAGCCATCTCCAACATCTTTATATGTGGAAAGAAGGTTCGGGAAACAATCTCCATGGATAGAGCAGAAACATCACAGACAGACGGGGTGTGCTCAGCTGATGAACTTTCTGAACCTGGGCCAGATGCAACAGCACAGGAAGAACTGAAGAACGCAGATTCTGATTCAACAAATGAATCAGCATATGAGGACGAACTTTCTGAACCTTGGCCAGATGCAACAGCACAGGAAGAAATAAAGAATGAAGGTTCTGATTCAGCAACTGGCTCAGTACATCAGGACGAACTTTCTGAACCTTGGCCAGGTGCAACAGCACAGGAAGAACTGAAGAACGCAGATTCTGATTTAACAGCCGCCTCAGTATATTGGGACGCACTTACTCCACCTTGGCCAGGTGCAACGGCACAGGAAGAACCAAAGAACGCAGATTCTGATTCAATAAATGAATCAGAATATTATGACGCACTTTCTGAACCTTGGACAGGTCACAGGAAGAACTAAAGAACGCAGATTAGTTCAGGTATTCGTGGAGGAGCTGGTTTCGCGGATATCAAAAAAAACAAATCTGAACTGGACCAAGTGAAGAGCCTGTAATTAATCTGGGCATCACTCCTTCACAGAGGTCTAACTTCCTTATTAGGACATCTGATAACTTCTACTGTGATAGAAGAAGTTTTATTATTATTAGGACATCTGATAACTTCTACTGTGATAGTAGAAGTTTTATTATTATTAGGACATCTGATAACTTCTACTGTGATAGAAGAAGTTTTATTATTATTAGAACATCTGATAACTTCTACTGTGATAGTAGAAGTTTTATTATTATTAGAACATCTGATAACTTCTACTGTGATAGTAGAAGTTTTATTATTATTAGGACATGTGAACTTCTACTGTGATAGTAGAAGTTTTATTATTATTAGGACATGTGAACTTCTACTGTGATAGTAGAAGTTTTATTATTATTAGGACATGTGAACTTCTACTGTGATAGTAGAAGTTTTATTATTATTAGGACATGTGAACTTCTACTGTGATAGAAGTTAACAGATGTTCTAATAATCTGATGACTTCTACTGTGACAGTAGAAGTTTTATTATTATTAGAACATCTGATAACTTCTACTGTGATAGAAGTTTTATTATTATTAGGACATGTGAACGTCTGCTGTGATAGTAGAAGTTTTATTATTATTAGGACATGTGAACTTCTACTGTGATAGAAGTTTTATTATTATTAGGACATGTGAACTTCTACTGTGATAGAAGTTTTATTATTATTAGGACATGTGAACTTCTACTGTGATAGAAGTTTTATTATTATTAGGACATGTGAACTTCTGCTGTGATAGTAGAAGTTTTATTATTATTAGGACATGTGAACTTCTACTGTGATAGAAGTTTTATTATTATTAGGACATGTGAACTTCTACTGTGATAGAAGTTTTATTATTATTAGGACATGTGAACTTCTGCTGTGATAGTAGAAGTTTTATTATTATTAGGACATGTGAACTTCTACTGTGATAGAAGTTTTATTATTATGAGGACATGTGAACTTCTACTGTGATAGAAGTTTTATTATTATTAGGACATGTGAACTTCTACTGTGATAGAAGTTTTATTATTATTAGGACATGTGAACTTCTACTGTGATAGAAGTTTTATTATTATTAGGACATGTGAACTTCTACTGTGATAGAAGTTTTATTATTATTAGGACATGTGAACTTCTACTGTGATAGAAGTTTTATTATTATTAGGACATGTGAACTTCTACTGTGATAGAAGTTTTATTATTATTAGGACATGTGAACTTCTACTGTGATAGTAGAAGTTTTATTATTATTAGGACATGTGAACTTCTACTGTGATAGAAGTTAACAGATGTTCTAATAATCTGATGACTTCTACTGTGACAGTAGAAGTTTTATTATTATTAGAACATCTGATAACTTCTACTGTGATAGAAGTTTTATTATTATTAGGACATGTGAACGTCTGCTGTGATAGTAGAAGTTTTATTATTATTAGGACATGTGAACTTCTACTGTGATAGAAGTTTTATTATTATTAGGACATGTGAACTTCTACTGTGATAGAAGTTTTATTATTATTAGGACATGTGAACTTCTACTGTGATAGAAGTTTTATTATTATTAGGACATGTGAACTTCTGCTGTGATAGTAGAAGTTTTATTATTATTAGGACATGTGAACTTCTACTGTGATAGAAGTTTTATTATTATTAGGACATGTGAACTTCTACTGTGATAGAAGTTTTATTATTATTAGGACATGTGAACTTCTACTGTGATAGAAGTTTTATTATTATTAGGACATGTGAACTTCTACTGTGATAGAAGTTTTATTATTATTAGGACATGTGAACTTCTACTGTGATAGAAGTTTTATTATTATTAGGACATGTGAACTTCTACTGTGATAGAAGTTTTATTATTATTAGGACATGTGAACTTCTACTGTGATAGAAGTTTTATTATTATTAGGACATGTGAACTTCTACTGTGATAGAAGTTTTATTATTATTAGGACATGTGAACTTCTACTGTGATAGTAGAAGTTTTATTATTATTAGGACATCTGATCACTTCTACTGTGATAGAAGTTGACAGATGTCCTCATAATAATACCTTAATATGAATAAATTTGCAGTAATAGTAATATTTCCATTGTTTTTATTTATTACACGCCATATCATAAGATACATCCATGTTTAATATATATACACTTCATGTAGTGTGTGCCTATTACAATTACATGATATACATTACCTTATTATATCGTGTATATTGTATTCATTCGAGGTACTGTAATTGCTCTTTTAATGTATTGTCATAGCAGAAGCCAGCATGTAACTCAGGTAATTTGAAAACAGGGATTTTAAAAGTGATCAATAATGCTTTTCCTGCTGTGAAAAGCCTAAATGTTAAGACTCAAAATATGTAATTTCTTCTCGAAATATTGTGATGGTTTCCCCCCTAACAATTCTGACTTCATTCACAAAATGACTTTTTTTCCTTGACAAATATACTCTTAAAATCTAACTTCTTACTGTAATATTTATGACTTAACTCTCGTCATTTTTCAGTAGCCCGAATACCGTGGCATTACATTAAAGGCTCTCTGTGCTCTTATCATGAACCCATGTCCATTTATCATCCGTAAACAACTCTGTAGTCCTCACAATTTAATTAGATGGAAGCCACAAAACACCAACAACATTGAACTGTTTGCTCTGGCGTTTAGATCATTCACAGCTCTATAGCACCAGAATCATTAAGACCTTCAAATTCAATTTACACAAAACCATTGCAGGAAAACACAGGCTTTTATTGAGGGAAAAAGATCAACAAAAAACAACAGTGATTCAAACACTGCTCAGTGTGTGTGTGTACACGGCTGTAACTCGTAGCCCAGCGGGTCGAGTCCTCGGTCCAGAAGAGAGAGCGACGACTCCCTCAACTTCTGGAGAAACCTCCTCAGCTCCTCTTTGGAGAAAACCTGAATTTGTGGGCAGAAACATGAACTCACTGTTCCCATAACTCAACGTACAGGGCCGATCAAATCTCTCCAGCTACCTGGTAGAGGCGGTGCTGGTCCGATGAGATGATGTCAGCGAGGCGCAGCGCCTCCTGGTCTCTGGAGGAGTTCTGCAGAACGCTGAGCAGCAGGAAGTTGAGGCGAGGGAGACACAGAGAGCGCAGCGCCGCCATCTGGTGGCTGCGCTCGGAATCCGGCTCAGAGTCCTGAAAAACACAAAACAAACAATTTACGAACCAAACAAACGTGCAAACAATCGCAACTTATTGCTTCTATAAGTCAATTAGACAAAATAAATCCCATGATTTCAGATGTTATTAAGGCCTATTAAGAGGTGATTTTAACATTTCCTGCCCCGCTAATCGAGTTTAACCGCGTCTAGATTGCATATGTGCATCCTTTTGCGACTGCAGCTTTATATTGAATGCATAGATACAGAGAACTCTCCGCCATGAAGGGAACAAGCGATATTCCCAAAATGGCAAACTATTCCTTGAAATTTTAGACCCAGGAACTGTGGAACCAGAGGCGCTAAACCAGGAACATAAAGGGCCTTTTTAAGCAGCTGACGATATCGTACAGAAACTAAATTTAGTTTCTGGTTCCTTTGGTTGAAACACAGGTTTAGTTTCTGGTTCCCTGAGAGAGAACGTTTGGTTCTCACGCGTGGCGTCGTAAACACTTACCTGTCTGTTGTCGATCATCCAGCCTCCGTCTACGAACAGCAGCACGTTGTAGATTCTTTCTTTCACATCTTCAGTTAAAACGTCCAGACGGCACGACCAGGCAGACAGAGCGGCCTAACGCACACATAAGAAGTAGTTTTACAGTGTGTGTGAGCGTGTGTGAGCGTGTGTGTGCGTGTGTGTGTGTGTGTGTGTGTGTGTGTGCGTGCGTGCGCTTGTGTGTGTACCTGGTACTCCTTCTCTCTCATCTCATTGGCTACTCTCTCTGTGAATTTGGCCTCGGAGGCCGGCACTGGCTTCTGGGGGGCCGAGCTGCTGTGGCTGAACCAGTCAGTGAACGCCTCGTGGGCTTCCTGTAAAATAATTACAAAATAAAAATAAAGACACATCCAGATGAATAAACCTCATTGATGAGAAACAGGTGACAGACCAGGTAGGCTCTGATACACAGGTGTTCTCTGATGGCGTTCTCGTCCTCAGCAGGTAGAGCCGTGGTCTGACCGACCCCCGACCACTGGCAGTAAATCTCCCTCATAGAATCCTCCGGAACTTTAGAGAAGACCACCTTGGCTGCGTCATGTTTCTGCAGGGCTGAGAGAGAGACGGTCAGATAGAAGCGATGCACCGCGGCCCTCTGACACGAAGCCATGCACCGCGGTCCTCTGACACGAAGCCATGCACCGCGGTCCTCTGACACGAGGCCATGCACCGCGGTCCTCTGACACGAGGCCATGCACCGCGGTCCTCTGACACGAGGCCATGCACCGCGGTCCTCTGACACGAGGCCATGCACCGCGGTCCTCTGACACGAGGCCATGCACCGCGGTCCTCTGAAGCCATGCACCGCGGTCCTCTGACACGAGGCCATGCACCGCGGTCCTCTGACACGAGGCCATGCACCGCGGTCCTCTGAAGCCATGCACCGCGGTCCTCTGACACGAGGCCATGCACCGCGGTCCTCTGACACGAAGCCATGCACCGCGGTCCTCTGAAGCCATGCACCGCGGTACTCTGACACGAGGCCATGCACCGCGGTCCTCTGACACGAAGCCATGCACCGCGGTCCTCTGAAGCCATGCACCGCGGTCCTCTGACACGAAGCCATGCACCGCGGTCCTCTGACACGAGGCCATGCACCGCGGTCCTCTGACACGAGGCCATGCACCGCGGTCCTCTGAAGCCATGCACCGCGGTCCTCTGACACGAGGCCATGCACCGCGGTCCTCTGACACGAAGCCATGCACCGCGGTCCTCTGAAGCCATGCACCGCGGTCCTCTGACACGAGGCCATGCACCGCGGTCCTCTGACACGAGGCCATGCACCGCGGTCCTCTGACACGAAGCCATGCACCGCGGTCCTCTGAAGCCATGCACCGCGGTACTCTGACACGAGGCCATGCACCGCGGTCCTCTGACACGAAGCCATGCACCGCGGTCCTCTGACACGAGGCCATGCACCGCGGTCCTCTGACACGAGGCCATGCACCGCGGTCCTCTGACACGAGGCCATGCACCGCGGTCCTCTGACACGAGGCCATGCACCGTGGTCCTCTGACACGAGGCCATGCACCGTGGTCCTCTGACACGAGGCCATGCACCGCGGTCCTCTGACACGAGGCCATGCACCGTGGTCCTCTGAAGCCATGCACCGCGGTCCTCTGACACGAGGCCATGCACCGCGGTCCTCTGACACGAGGCCATGCACCGTGGTCCTCTGAAGCCATGCACCGCGGTCCTCTGACACGAGGCCATGCACCGCGGTCCTCTGACACGAGGCCATGCACCGCGGTCCTCTGACACGAGGCCATGCACCGCGGTCCTCTGAAGCCATGCACCGCGGTCCTCGGACACGGAGGCAGTCGAGATGAATAAATGAATAAGAATTACCCAGAAACTTCCTCATGATGGCATTGGACTGTTTCAGGGACTCGGCTCGATGGGCGGGGTCAAACAGCAGCCAATCGATGACATCGATCTTTCTTAGGTCCTCCTATCAGAGCACAGCATCACAGTAACTTCCACATTTGCAACAAACTATGTACATTGAACAGTTTATCAGTTAAATCTTGTCTCAATCATGCATTTCAAGGCTGTTTTTCAAAATACTCGTCTGAAAATACTTTGCATACGTCTAGGGCTTTTATTGTGAAAAGTAGGAACACTATAGTTTGGTTATCAGTCTGTACCTTTGTGGTTCCCATCTCCAGCGTCTGGTTGTGGTGTGTAAACTCAGTTTCATTTGTCTCTCTCACAGTCTCCACTACCAGCTTGGTTATCGCAGCAACATCCAGACCTACACAGACAGCAGGTTTAGTATTCACTCATCAAACCGCCGTCAGTTGTGTTTTTGGGTTGTTTTCCGCGTCTCACCGGCGTCGCTGGCGAGCTGCAGGCAGCGGGGACGCATCTCCTGCTGGCTGACCGTCTCCAGGAAAGCGGCGTACTGGACGGTGGCGAGCTCGGCGGGCAGCTGGCTCACGTAGCTCGCCACCAGATCGGTCTGTCGATCCCGGATCAGGAGGGAGACGTACGCCTTCAGGACATCCACACACACCTCCTCCTTACAGAGAGACAAACAGGTCAGTCTGAACTGTTCCTGAAGCCAAATAAACCTCAGTTGTTGATTTTTACCTTCAGGGCCAAACCCAGAGAGCGGTAAAACAGCAGCAGGTGAGTCATGAAACGCAACAGGTGGGAGGGGAGGGGCTTAGAGGCTGTGAGCCAATCAGAAAACTCCTCCAACAGACCTGGGAGGAGAGAGAGAGAGAGAGAGAGAGAGAGAGAGAGAGAGAGAGAGAGAGAGAGAGAGAGAGAGAGAGAGAGAGAGAGAGAGAGAGAGAGAGAGAGAGAGAGAGAGAGAGAGAGAGAGAGAGAGAGAGAGAGAGAGAGAGAGAGAGAGAGAGAGAGAGAGAGAGAGAGAGAGAGAGAGAGAGAGAGAGAGGTATTCATGGGAAGTTGATTCTGAATAATAATATTATTATTTTCCTTCTTGTTTGTCACAAATTGAATTCCTCTTCAGAGGTCAGAGGTGTCTTACCGTCCAGGTCTCCGAGGATCACAAACTTCTGGATGACGTGGTAATGCTCGTTAGTCTCCTCAAACACCCTCTAAACACACACAGAAAGAAGCTGGTTTAATGTGTGCGTGTTCAGTCATGTGACTCAACAATCACATTCAGTTTGTGTGAGTTTTACCTTCAACTCCGAGGCTTGAAGTTCCTCAAACACCTTTTCCATCGTCCAACTGAAGAGAGAGAAATGACGTTATCCTCACTACTGCTACTGCGTTTACGCGTGTGTGTGTGCGTGTGTGTGTGTGTGTGTGTGTGTGTGTGTGTGTCGTACTTGGCCTCCAGGTATTCCCGCGGCAGGGTCTCCACTTCCTGGTGGGCCATACCCGACGACATCAGATCCTTTTCAACCAGCGAGTCCACCATCACTCTGAAGTGAGCCCACACACAGTCCTCCCATGACTCACACACTGCCAGGATCTATTAAAGTCAAATATAGGAACATTAAATACTGAGCTCTTCAACAGAGGCCACTGCTTGCGGTTAGTAACATATTAATATATATTTATGTTAACAAACACACAAACTCATATCGTTACCGGTTTGAGGTTTCCACTGAGAGCGGCGTAGATGGCTCTCTCGTATCTGTTTAACTGCTCCTAAAAACAGACAAACACACAGAAAGTTCATGTTTCGTTCTATTGTTTTATGTTCACATGTCAGCACGATGAACAAGTAAAGCAACAAAGTCTATTCGTTGTGTGTTGTACCTCCTCAGCCATCCTCCAGCAGCAGACCTTCCAGATTCCTCTCTGAGGGTTTCCTTCCACCGCCTGCAGCTCTGCACTCGCTGCAGAGAGACGAGACTCTGGGTCGGTCACGGGTTTGTGAGCAACATCATAACGTGTGTGTGAGTGTATCTCTGTTTATCACACAGGTGGTATCAGGGTTTGGAGATTACCTGAGGTCCTGTTGGGGTCGTGGTAGAGTTTCCAGCCTTCCAGAGTTGCTGCTCTCCAGGCCTGACCACAGCGCTTACAAAGCCTCTGAGCCTACACACACACACACACACACACACACACACACACACACACACACACACACACACACACACACACACACACACACACACACACACACACACACACACACACACACACACACACACACACACACACACACACACACACACACACACACACACGTCTCTTTAAATACAGTATGAATCAATGTGTCCCAGCTAGAACATACGATATTTAGATTCTCAAAAACAAAACTATAAATCCTTCTGAACTTCAACATACACTCCTTTATTACCGTCTGTCTCTCCACCTCCCCGTCTGTCTCTCCACCTCCCCGTCTGTCTCTCCACCTCCCCGTCTGTCTCTCCACCTCCCCGTCTGTCTCTCCACCTCCCCGTCTGTCTCTCCACCTCCCCGTCTGTCTCTCCACCTCCCCGTCTGTCTCTCCACCTCCCCGTCTGTCTCTCCACCTCCCCGTCTGTCTCTCCACCTCCCCGTCTGTCTCTCCACCGCCCCGTCTGTCTCTCCACCTCCCCGTCTGTCTCTCCACCTCCCCGTCTGTCTCTCCACCTCCCCGTCTGTCTCTCCACCTCCCCGTCTGTCTCTCCACCTCCCCGTCTGTCTCTCCACCGCCCCGTCTGTCTCTCCACCTCCCCGTCTGTCTCTCCACCTCCCCGTCTGTCTCTCCACCTCCCCGTCTGTCTCTCCACCTCCCCGTCTGTCTCTCCACCTCCCCGGCTGTCTCTCCACCGCCCCGTCTGTCTCTCCACCTCCCCGTCTGTCTCTCCACCTCCCCGTCTGTCTCTCTGTGTCTCTACCTCTTCGGTCATCCCGGCTCTGATCAGGGTGAACAGGTTCTTCAGCAGTCGGGCGTCGTCCTCTCTGTCCAGGTTCGCCAGAGGACGCTGCTGCCGGAGAGGAGCGTCTGGGTCCTGACACACACACACACACACACACACACTCTCTGTGAATTCAGACAGACTAGGGACGAGGATGTGTTGGTGTCGTCATGTTAACAGGCCTCACCAGCTCAGTGACCAGAGGGATGGTGAAGGAAGCGCCGCTCTTCCTCCTCAGCTTCAGAGCATGAAGGGTGTTCTCCCTGAAACACACACACACACACACTTTAGCTAACGATCTTAAAACACACGACTGTAGACGAGATATTCAAAAACTCACCAGCAGACGTTTTTGGCGTAGTATTCTATATTATCAGAGAAATCTCCAATCTGATCCTTAGCGATGCTCTCCAGCCAATCAACGACCAGCTGCAGCACAAGACAAACATTTAATCAGCAGATCCAGAAGGCCTGTGTTCATTTCATCTGATGTTTACAAGTGTGTGTGTGTGTGTGTGTGTGTGTGCGTGCGTGTGCGTGTTACCTGACTCTGACGTATGACGGCATCCCGCTGAAAGAGCTGCTCCACCACGACCTTCTCACTCTCACTGGGAACCTTCACACACAAACACAACTTCACCTTCACAGCGTCCGATTCATGCTTCTGACTCGTGTATTCAGGAGAAGGCCTGAAAGCTGGTTAGTGTGTGTGTGTGTGTGTTTGTCCAACAAATCTGTTTTTGCAGCTTTCAGGGTGCGTGTGTGTGTGTGTGTCCCTGCGTCACTCACCACCATGTCTGTCATGATGTCATCTCCCAGCGCCAACTGGACCCGGTCCCTGTAGAGACAGACAGGTGATCAATCAGAGGTAAAGAGGACAGACGGACGGACAGACAGGTGCAGGTACGATGAGGTGTGTACCTGTACAGCGAGGTGATGAGTCTCCAGGAGCAGTTCTCCTGCTGCAGCAGCCAGCGGACTCCTGCTGTCTTACTGTCCCGTCCCGCTCTGAGGACCACGGACTGCAGCACGTCCACCTGCAGGTGAGTGATCGAAGCGAGCATTTCATCAGAATCTATGAGCTTTAGGAGGTTCATTTAGGACATTTGGAGAGAGCCAGGGCTAGCTGTTTCCCTCTACTTTCAGTCTTTATGCTAAGCTAAGCTAACCACGTCTTAAAGGAATTGTTCGACATTTTGGAGAATATACTTATTTGCTTTCTTACTGAGAGAGTCTGATTAGGACATTGACAGCATTCTCATGTGTATGTGTGCTAAATATGAAGCTACAGCCAGCGGCCGGTTAGCGTAGCTTAGCACAAAGACTGGAAACGGAGGGAAACAGCTAGCCTGTGCAAAGTTAACACAGACACACACAGCTTACCTTGTCCTGTAAGAGCAGCTGGTAATCCTCAAGCAGCTCAAAGACCGCAGTGGAAGAGTTTTTCAGGAAGGATGTGAGGAATTCTGGGAAAAGACTGGCAGCCGCTGAAAAAGAGATATATCTATATATATATATATATATATATATATATAGATAGATAGATAGATAGATAGATAGATAGATTTAACAGGAGTGCTTATAAACTTGCAGAGCGGGATTTGAGGAGCGTTCGTTTCACTCACCGGCCTCGCCGGGGTCATCCTCCTTCAGCAGGGCGGAGCTAAGGTTGGTGATGTCGTCTGTGAAGAAGCTGGTGTTCTCCAGCCCCGAAACGGGGGAGATGTACATGCTGTTGGTCCAGTCACTGTCATCCAAATTCTAGACACAGAGACGGCGTTTTAGAGCAAATCCTGGAGGTTTTATCACACGACTGAGAGATGTGTTGCTCTGTAAGAGTCAGACTCACTCAAGAACGACTCGTGGCAGTTATATAGCGATATGTCAGTTATGCAAACGATCAAATCCCATTCATGCAAACGTCCTCGTGAACAGATTGCAAAATGAAATGAGCAATTTTCGACATGTTTGTCCAGAAAGTTTGTACACAGCAAGATAAGAAAACTGTAAATGTTCCAGCATGATGTCCAATGACCGTGTGTGTGTGTGTGTGTGTGTCTCACCATACTGCTGAGGGCGTTTCTGGGTGTGTATCGAGGCGTTCGGCCTCCTGGAGCCAAAATGGAGGAAACATCTGGAACTCTGGGAGTTACTGAGAGAAACAAAAGACATGAGGCGAGAGAGGGGAGTTAGTAAAATATGGAGATGTTTGATGTTAGAAGATCAACAATAATCAGCTGTGGGTGTGTGTGTCGTACCAGCCTGTCTGAACAGAGGAGTGTTCCTCAGCAGGGAGCGTGCTGGTGTTACGGTGGACAGGACGGGGCTGCTGGGCGACGGGACTGAGACCAGCAGTCAGGAAAACAACAACAACACTGGCAGCTCTGGGCCCCGTTCCACGTAAGTGCTTCAGCAAAGTCGATCAAATGTCCTATGAGCCAGAAAGAGCCTCTTTTTACTCCGCTGACGAGCAGGAGATGATCATGAACGCATATGAGGATTTCAAGACCGTAATCACGGCAAAATCTAACACCGCCACCGCTGCGAGGGCGAGACAGGAAGCACGGCAAAACATCACAGACAAGTTAAATGCGTCAGTGTTGGGAAAATGTATCAGCTAATTTTAATGCCTCATCACCCCAACCAATCACATGACATGTCTTTAATGTGCTGCTGGCAGTAGACTTCATGATGCATCATCCAGTGAGATCTATAGCGACAATAATGATCTCAACTCTTTCAGAATAAGTAGAGAAAAACAAGCCCAACGAGGATCTGATACTCATTAATATGAGGATATATGTACTGTATGCCCTTATGTATCATGTAGCCTACTATATCTATGTATATATATATTACATATATACATATATATGTGTGTGTATATACATGTATGTGTAGATTACCATATAGAACTAGTTTGAATATGTGTGAGAGAGAATCTGTTTATGGGCGGATCAGTATGTGTATTATTCATAATCAGACATTCAATCAATTGCAGCAATGAAAAGAAATAGTGTGTGATTCTCTCTATTCTTATCATGAGTCCACCTTCATCATGTTCTACAGTAATGATGTGCTGTGTACTAATAACACAGTCATATCATTATGAGTGCTTTAACCTCATGTATGCAACCAGCCATCAAGAGGACATGAGAGCAAGTACACACTAAGCACACACACAATTCAGAATGCTGAGTCAGCACAATATGTGCCATAATGTAATGAACACATCCATAAGTTTATTAAGCGCCAAATGAACTTTACGAACAGCACGGCATGCAGCGGCTTTCCCCATGTTCTCCGCATCGCAGACACTGTACTAAAATGTAGCACTCGCAGAACAGCACAAGGCTGCATCCAGTCTGAGACAGTCAGTGCTCGGCTGGGCGTGTGGTGTTCAATGTCTGCTCCAGAAGCTCTGTAAATAAATGATTCCTTGTGGGCAGAATGGATAGTGCTCGTATAGGAAGTCATCATGATGTGATGACGGATCTTGGCGATGTGGAAGAAGTCTCTCCCTATAAAACGCTCATCTAACTAATATCCTCCTTCATCAGTGGATCTCTGAGGAAGGGAGCTGCACATTAATGCAACAGAGGCTTCTTAGTTTGCTCCGCTGGTTTTAAGGATCACCGTGTGTCTCACTTTACATGCATTTCCGGAACTCCCGTATAACCCCCAGTATATGCGCAAGTCCGTATGTGACAGGAGCTGCCATGTTTTCCGGGGGAGTGACCAGCTTATCCAGCTACCTTCACTGAGCCTGCGCTGGAGCAGGTTCAAGCTTTTGGATGCGTTGCCATGGTGATTTTGCCGAACTTGCTTCGTGGAACCGAAAAGCCTGATCTACATCATCTTATCCTGAAAAGTATCCGGCTAACTAAGTTAGACACGTACGTGGAACGGGGCCCAGACGTCATTAATGAATGCTGACAGGTCTCCACCTCACAGAAACACTTGTTGTATTTGAGCATTCATAACTTTTTACATCCTACCAATGGTCTGAATCCAGTTGAAGACATTTAACCTGAAGCTAAACACACACAGTCTCTCCCAGCTGAAGGATACAAGCCACCGTCGTCTTCCTCCTCCTTCGTGCAGCGATCGTCACCTCGTCATCTCGAACCACCGGAGACAGCAGCTCACCCTGACCCCTGGAAGGAAAGACGAGTACGCAAATACACACGCAACACATACTACTTCTTACCACTGAAAGTATCATGTACCATTCTTCGTTTTATTCAATACCTTTCATTGCAGCACAAAAACTTGAATCAAATCCCTATATTTCATATTTTAATGTTCATTATATGATGAAACGTTATGGTAAAATAAACTTAATTTCTGAGTTTCTTCTAGATGGAAGACCGTAAAGGACTCGAGTGTTTTAGTCAAAGAACCCTTTATTGTGGCAGCGTTTACGTATTGAGCTTGAAGCAGAAGAAGTTCTTTGCTTGTAATGAAACGTAAGAAGTTCTGTTGATGTGAGACAAATGTTTCACCACTGAAACTGTACTTTTGTACGTTTCTAGCAGTCTCGTATGTGTTCGACCAGCTGGAAGACGTACTTTAGTAGAAGTAGTAGAGTAACTCTGTTACAAGTCAATTCTACTTCAGTGAAAAGTATCTAAGAATACCTATAGTCATTATGCAGAAAGGCTCATTTCTAAATCATAAACAATATCTTGATAGATTTTAAATATGAATGCAGTAATGTGTTCATCACTAACCGTGGAGCTACTTTTAAAGAATACTGCTGAGTATCTTAAACTATAATAATACATCATAATATATTTGTTAATTTGTATTTTTGAATGAATAATCTGTGTAACAAACTACGACATTTCCCTCTGAAGAGTAGTGGAGTAACGTTAGAAGTATACAGTAGCAGAAAATGGAAGTACAAGTACCTCAAATTGTATTGTACAATAGTAAATGCACTTAAGTACTAATACATAACGTAACTAACTAGTTAACTAACTATTCATTAACAGCTGAAAGCACTCCCTGATAGACAGTAATACCAACTGTACTAACGACAATAAACAGCTGTTTGTTGATAGTTCATTCAGCGGTGATAATTTAAACTTTGTGTAATCAATAACAGATCATACATATATATTATCTCCAATAACTGACCGATAACCACGTGTTTAGCGATGGTTAAAACATGTCAATAGTACACAAACCAGCATTTATCCTGATTAGCATCAGCATGGATTATGAACGGTTTAGTTAGCCACCAGCTAACACAGTAAAATAGCCGCAATAGCAGGCTAAATAACAAGCTAACGGTTCGACGGGAATAATTAAAAATATAACAACATGTGTATAAGATGATTCATGTTCAAAACCCAGTGAAATGTAATTTACCAGTCCATGATAGTGGGCTACAAATTCCCGCTTCACGAGGATTGACAGGCTTCTTCTTCGTGATAATTGATTCTTCTTCGTCTTCTTCTTTTGCTTTCTCGGTAGATTGGATGCCGTGAGACACTATGCTGCCCCTATAGTTCAGTGCTTATATACTGCATTCCCACTGATGTAAACATGTAGAAATATTGTAAAAATTTAAAACAAAACTTCAGTAAAAGGATTTAAGCATAATCAGGAAAATTACACGTTTTATTTTAAACGTTTTTTTTTTTTTTTTACACGTTTTGTACGCAAACAACGGACGTGCATCACGTGTCGTTCACGTGATGTCACAAAGGCTTGAAATAGAACGATGCGCTGCGTCCGTTGTTTGCGTTCTGTCTCGGGATTGTGTTATGTCACGTGATCGCCTTTGATGTCGCTGAGTCCGCTGTTTGCGTTATAGAACCTCTGTGCGTCACCTCTGTGTTCTAGAACCTCTGTGTGTCATCTGTGACGTCACGTGATCGCCGTTGATGTCTTTCACAGACACTTGTCATAGTACCCCAGTGCCTGAGTTTAGAGTGATAATCACAGACCTTTACCTGAGATCCTTACAGAGAGTTAGACTACAATGACATTAGCAATGGATAAACAGAAACCTCATCATTTGAATGATGAACTGATAATCATGTCCCTGACACAACCCAAAAAGCTGGATAGAGCAGAAACATCACAGACAGAGGGGGTGTGTTCAGCTGATGAACTTTCTGAACCTTGGCCAGGTGCAACAGCACAGGAAGAACTAAAGAAAAGGTCAGTTCAGGTATTCGTGGAGGCTCTGGTTTCGCGGATATTCAAGAAAACAAAACTGACCTGGAACACTGAAGACCACGAGGCCATCACTATGCGTCTGTTTGACAGAACGTGGATCGAAGTCCAAGATATCGATTTTGATCCAACAACATTAAAAAATCTTGACAAGGCCATTTTCAAGAAACTTTCTTGGTATTGGGGCGATTCAAGAGCGGTGATGTTGGACATGAGATTAGAGGAACAAGAACTTGGGGACTGCATTGCCTTCTGTGTCAAATATCACCTGACACGACCCAAAAAGCCCAACACCGTCTGCAAGTTCTTCTCGTCTGTGGGCAAAGCCATCTCCAACATCTTTATATGTGGAAAGAAGGTTCGGGAAACAATCTCCATGGATAGAGCAGAAACATCACAGACAGACGGGGTGTGCTCAGCTGATGAACTTTCTGAACCTTGGCCAGATGCAACGGCACAGGAAGAACTGAAGAACGCAGATTCTGATTCAACAAATGAATCAGTATATGAGGACGAACTTTCTGAACCTTGGCCAGATGCAACAGCACAGGAAGAACTAAAGAATGAAGGTTCTGATTCAGCAACTGGCTCAGTACATCAGGACGAACTTTCTGAACCTTGGCCAGGTGCAACGGCACAGGAAGAAATAAAGAACGCAGGTTCTGATTTAACAGCCGCCTCAGTATATTGGGACGCACTTACTCCACCTTGGCCAGGTGCAACGGCACAGGAAGAACCAAAGAACGCAGATTCTGATTCAATAAATGAATCAGAATATTATGACGCACTTTCTGAACCTTGGACAGGTCACAGGAAGAACTAAAGAACGCAGATTAGTTCAGGTATTCGTGGAGGAGCTGGTTTCGCGGATATAAAAAAAAACAAATCTGAACTGGACCAAGTGAAGAGCCTGTAATTAATCTGGGCATCACTCCTTCACAGAGGTCCAACTTCCTTATTAGGACATCTGATAACTTCTACTGTGATAGTAGAAGTTTTATTATTATTAGGACATCTGATAACTTCTACTGTGATAGTAGAAGTTTTATTATTATTAGGACATCTGATAACTTCTACTGTGATAGAAGAAGTTTTATTATTATTAGGACATCTGATAACTTCTACTGTGATAGAAGAAGTTTTATTATTATTAGAACATCTGATAACTTCTACTGTGATAGAAGAAGTTTTATTATTATTAGAACATCTGATAACTTCTACTGTGATAGTAGAAGTTTTATTATTATTAGGACATCTGATAACTTCTACTGTGATAGAAGAAGTTTTATTATTATTAGAACATCTGATAACTTCTACTGTGATAGAAGAAGTTTTATTATTATTAGGACATCTGATAACTTCTACTGTGATAGAAGAAGTTTTATTATTATTAGAACATCTGATAACTTCTACTGTGATAGTAGAAGTTTTATTATTATTAGGACATGTGAACTTCTACTGTGATAGAAGTTAACAGATGTTCTAATAATCTGATGACTTCTACTGTGATAGTATAAGTTTTATTATTATTAGAACATCTGATAACTTCTACTGTGATAGAAGTTTTATTATTATTAGGACATGTGAACGTCTGCTGTGATAGTAGAAGTTTTATTATTATTAGGACATGTGAACTTCTACTGTGATAGAAGTTTTATTATTATTAGGACATGTGAACTTCTACTGTGATAGAAGTTTTATTATTATTAGGACATGTGAACTTCTGCTGTGATAGTAGAAGTTTTATTATTATTAGGACATGTGAACTTCTACTGTGATAGAAGTTTTATTATTATTAGGACATGTGAACTTCTACTGTGATAGAAGTTTTATTATTATTAGGACATGTGAACTTCTACTGTGATAGTAGAAGTTTTATTATTATTAGGACATCTGATCACTTCTACTGTGATAGAAGTTGACAGATGTCCTCATAATAATACCTTAATATGAATAAATTTGCAGTAATAGTAATATTTCCATTGTTTTTATTTATTACACGCCATATCATAAGATACATCCATGTTTAATATGTATACACTTCATGTAGTGTGTGCCTATTACAATTACATGATATACATTACCTTATTATATCGTGTATATTGTATTCATTCGAGGTACTGTAATTGCTCTTTTAATGTATTGTCATAGCAGAAGCCAGCATGTAACTCAGGTAATTTGAAAACAGGGATTTTAAAAGTGATCAATAATGCTTTTCCTGCTTCTTACTGTAATATTTATGACTTAACTCTCGTCATTTTTCAGTAGCCCGAATACCGTGGCATTACATTAAAGGCTCTCTGTGCTCTTATCATGAACCCATGTCCATTTATCATCCGTAAACAACTCTGTAGTCCTCACAATTTAATTAGATGGAAGCCACAAAACACCAACAACATTGAACTGTTTGCTCTGGCGTTTAGATCATTCACAGCTCTATAGCACCAGAATCATTAAGACCTTCAAATTCAATTTACACAAAACCATTGCAGGAAAACACAGGCTTTTATTGAGGGAAAAAGATCAACAAAAAACAACAGTGATTCAAACACTGCTCAGTGTGTGTGTGTACACAGCTGTAACTCGTAGCCCAGCGGGTCGAGTCCTCGGTCCAGAAGAGAGAGCGACGACTCCCTCAACTTCTGGAGAAACCTCCTCAGCTCCTCTTTGGAGAAAACCTGAATTTGTGGGCAGAAACATGAACTCACTGTTCCCATAACTCAACGTACAGGGCCGATCAAATCTCTCCAGCTACCTGGTAGAGGCGGTGCTGGTCCGATGAGATGATGTCAGCGAGGCGCAGCGCCTCCTGGTCTCTGGAGGAGTTCTGCAGAACGCTGAGCAGCAGGAAGTTGAGGCGAGGGAGACACAGAGAGCGCAGCGCCGCCATCTGGTGGCTGCGCTCGGAATCCGGCTCAGAGTCCTGAAAAACACAAAACAAACAATTTACGAACCAAACAAACGTGCAAACAATCGCAACTTATTGCTTCTATAAGTCAATTAGACAAAATAAATCCCATGATTTCAGATGTTATTAAGGCCTATTAAGAGGTGATTTTAACATTTCCTGCCCCGCTAATCGAGTTTAACCGCGTCTAGATTGCATATGTGCATCCTTTTGCGACTGCAGCTTTATATTGAATGCATAGATACAGAGAACTCTCCGCCATGAAGGGAACAAGCGATATTCCCAAAATGGCAAACTATTCCTTGAAATTTTAGACCCAGGAACTGTGGAACCAGAGGCGCTAAACCAGGAACATAAAGGGCCTTTTTAAGCAGCTGTCGATATCGTACAGAAACTAAATTTAGTTTCTGGTTCCTTTGGTTGAAACACAGGTTTAGTTTCTGGTTCCCTGAGAGAGAACGTTTGGTTCTCACGCGTGGCGTCGTAAACACTTACCTGTCTGTTGTCGATCATCCAGCCTCCGTCTACGAACAGCAGCACGTTGTAGATTCTTTCTTTCACATCTTCAGTTAAAACGTCCAGACGGCACGACCAGGCAGACAGAGCGGCCTAACGCACACATAAGAAGTAGTTTTACAGTGTGTGTGAGCGTGTGTGAGCGTGTGTGAGCGTGTGTGTGCGTGTGTGTGTGTGTGTGCGTGCGTGCGTGCGCTTGTGTGTGTACCTGGTACTCCTTCTCTCTCATCTCATTGGCTACTCTCTCTGTGAATTTGGCCTCGGAGGCCGGCACTGGCTTCTGGGGGGCCGAGCTGCTGTGGCTGAACCAGTCAGTGAACGCCTCGTGGGCTTCCTGTAAAATAATTACAAAATAAAAATAAAGACACATCCAGATGAATAAACCTCATTGATGAGAAACAGGTGACAGACCAGGTAGGCTCTGATACACAGGTGTTCTCTGATGGCGTTCTCGTCCTCAGCAGGTAGAGCCGTGGTCTGACCGACCCCCGACCACTGGCAGTAAATCTCCCTCATAGAATCCTCCGGAACTTTAGAGAAGACCACCTTGGCTGCGTCATGTTTCTGCAGGGCTGAGAGAGAGACGGTCAGATAGAAGCGATGCACCGCGGTCCTCTGACACGAGGCCATGCACCGCGGTCCTCTGACACGAGGCCATGCACCGCGGTCCTCTGACACGAGGCCATGCACCGCGGTCCTCTGACACGAGGCCATGCACCGCGGTCCTCTGACACGAGGCCATGCACCGCGGTCCTCTGAAGCCATGCACCGCGGTCCTCTGAAGCCATGCACCGCGGTCCTCTGACACGAGGCCATGCACCGCGGTCCTCTGACACGAGGCCATGCACCGCGGTCCTCTGAAGCCATGCACCGCGGTCCTCGGACACGGAGGCAGTCGAGATGAATAAATGAATAAGAATTACCCAGAAACTTCCTCATGATGGCATTGGACTGTTTCAGGGACTCTGCTCGATGGGCGGGGTCAAACAGCAGCCAATCGATGACATCGATCTTTCTTAGGTCCTCCTATCAGAGCACAGCATCACAGTAACTTCCACACTTCCACATTTGCAACAAACTATGTACATTGAACAGTTTATCAGTTAAATCTTGTCTCAATCATGCATTTCAAGGCTGTTTTTCAAAATACTCGTCTGAAAATACTTTGCATACGTCTAGGGCTTTTATTGTGAAAAGTAGGAACACTATAGTTTGGTTATCAGTCTGTACCTTTGTGGTTCCCATCTCCAGCGTCTGGTTGTGGTGTGTAAACTCAGTTTCATTTGTCTCTCTCACAGTCTCCACTACCAGCTTGGTTATCGCAGCAACATCCAGACCTACACAGACAGCAGGTTTAGTATTCACTCATCAAACCGCCGTCAGTTGTGTTTTTGGGTTGTTTTCCGCGTCTCACCGGCGTCGCTGGCGAGCTGCAGGCAGCGGGGACGCATCTCCGGCTGGCTGACCGTCTCCAGGAAAGCGGCGTACTGGACGGTGGCGAGCTCGGCGGGCAGCTGGCTCACGTAGCTCGCCACCAGATCGGTCTGTCGATCCCGGATCAGGAGGGAGACGTACGCCTTCAGGACATCCACACACACCTCCTCCTTACAGAGAGACAAACAGGTCAGTCTGAACTGTTCCTGAAGCCAAATAAACCTCACTTGTTGATTTTTACCTTCAGGGCCAAACCCAGAGAGCGGTAAAACAGCAGCAGGTGAGTCATGAAACGCAACAGGTGGGAGGGGAGGGGCTTAGAGGCTGTGAGCCAATCAGAAAACTCCTCCAACAGACCTGGGAGAGAGGGGGCGAGAGAGAGAGAGAGAGAGAGAGAGAGAGAGAGAAGAATTCATGGGATTCTGGTTGATTCTGAATAATATTATTATTTTCCTTCTTGTTTGTCACAAATTTAATTCCTCTTCAGAGGTCAGAGGTGTCTTACCGTCCAGGTCTCCGAGGATCACAAACTTCTGGATGACGTGGTAATGCTCGTTAGTCTCCTCAAACACCCTCTAAACACACACAGAAAGAAGCTGGTTTAATGTGTGCGTGTTCAGTCATGTGACTCAACAATCACATTCAGTTTGTGTGAGTTTTACCTTCAACTCCGAGGCTTGAAGTTCCTCAAACACCTTTTCCATCGTCCAACTGAAGAGAGAGAAATGACGTTATCCTCACTACTGCTACTGCGTTTACGCGTGTGTGTGTGCGCGTGTGTGTGTGTGTGTGTGTGTCGTACTTGGCCTCCAGGTATTCCCGCGGCAGGGTCTCCACTTCCTGGTGGGCCATACCCGACGACATCAGATCCTTTTCAACCAGCGAGTCCACCATCACTCTGAAGTGAGCCCACACACAGTCCTCCCATGACTCACACACTGCCAGGATCTATTAAAGTCAAATATAGGAACATTAAATACTGAGCTCTTCAACAGAGGCCACTGCTTGCGGTTAGTAACATATTAATATATATTTATGTTAACAAACACACAAACTCATATCGTTACCGGTTTGAGGTTTCCACTGAGAGCGGCGTAGATGGCTCTCTCGTATCTGTTTAACTGCTCCTAAAAACAGACAAACACACAGAAAGTTCATGTTTCGTTCTATTGTTTTATGTTCACATGTCAGCACGATGAACAAGTAAAGCAACAAAGTCTATTCGTTGTGTGTTGTACCTCCTCAGCCATCCTCCAGCAGCAGACCTTCCAGATTCCTCTCTGAGGGTTTCCTTCCACCGCCTGCAGCTCTGCACTCGCTGCAGAGAGACGAGACTCTGGGTCGGTCACGGGTTTGTGAGCAACATCATAACGTGTGTGTGAGTGTATCTCTGTTTATCACACAGGTGGTATCAGGGTTTGGAGATTACCTGAGGTCCTGTTGGGGTCGTGGTAGAGTTTCCAGCCTTCCAGAGTTGCTGCTCTCCAGGCCTGACCACAGCGCTTACACAGCCTCTGAGCCTACACACACACACACACACACACACACACACACACACACACACACACACACACACACACACACACACACACACACACACACACACACACACACACACACACACACACACACACACACACACACACCTCTTTAAATACAGTATGAATCAATGTGTCCCAGCTAGAACATACGATATTTAGATTCTCAAAAACAAAACTATAAATCCTTCTGAACTTCAACATACACTCCTTTATTACCGTCTGTCTCTCCACCTCCCCGTCTGTCTCTCCACTTCCCCGTCTGTCTCTCCACCTCCCCGTCTGTCTCTCCACCTCCCCGTCTGTCTCTCCACCTCCCCGTCTGTCTCTCCACCGCCCCGTCTGTCTCTCCACCTCCCCGTCTGTCTCTCCACCTCCCCGTCTGTCTCTCCACCGCCCCGTCTGTCTCTCCACCTCCCCGTCTGTCTCTCCACCTCCCCGTCTGTCTCTCCACCTCCCCGTCTGTCTCTCCACCGCCCCGTCTGTCTCTCCACCTCCCCGTCTGTCTCTCCACCTCCCCGTCTGTCTCTCCACCGCCCCGTCTGTCTCTCCACCTCCCCGTCTGTCTCTCCACCTCCCCGTCTGTCTCTCCACCTCCCCGTCTGTCTCTCCACCTCCCCGTCTGTCTCTCCACCTCCCCGTCTGTCTCTCCACCTCCCCGTCTGTCTCTCCACCTCCCCGTCTGTCTCTCCACCTCCCCGTCTGTCTCTCCACCTCCCCGTCTGTCTCTCCACCGCCCCGTCTGTCTCTCCACCTCCCCGTCTGTCTCTCCACCGCCCCGTCTGTCTCTCCACCTCCCCGTCTGTCTCTACACCTCCCCGTCTGTCTCTCCACCTCCCCGTCTGTCTCTCCACCGCCCGTCTGTCTCTCCACCTCCCCGTCTGTCTCTCCACCTCCCCGTCTGTCTCTCCACCTCCCCGTCTGTCTCTCCACCTCCCCGTCTGTCTCTCCACCTCCCCGTCTGTCTCTCCACCTCCCCGTCTGTCTCTCCACCTCCCCGTCTGTCTCTCCACCTCCCCGTCTGTCTCTCCACCTCCCCGTCTGTCTCTCCACCTCCCCGTCTGTCTCTCCACCTCCCCGTCTGTCTCTCCACCGCCCCGTCTGTCTCTCCACCTCCCCGTCTGTCTCTCCACCTCCCCGTCTGTCTCTCCACCTCCCCGTCTGTCTCTCCACCTCCCCGGCTGTCTCTCCACCGCCCCGTCTGTCTCTCCACCTCCCCGTCTGTCTCTCCACCTCCCCGTCTGTCTCTCTGTGTCTCTACCTCTTCGGTCATCCCGGCTCTGATCAGGGTGAACAGGTTCTTCAGCAGTCGGGCGTCGTCCTCTCTGTCCAGGTTCGCCAGAGGACGCTGCTGCCGGAGAGGAGCGTCTGGGTCCTGAACACACACACACACACACACACACACACACACACACACACACACACACACACTCTCTGTGAATTCAGACAGACTAGGGACGAGGATGTGTTGGTGTCGTCATGTTAACAGGCCTCACCAGCTCAGTGACCAGAGGGATGGTGAAGGAAGCGCCGCTCTTCCTCCTCAGCTTCAGAGCATGAAGGGTGTTCTCCCTGAAACACACACACACACACACTTTAGCTCACGATCTTAAAACACACGACTGTAGACGAGATATTCAAAAACTCACCAGCAGACGTTTTTGGCGTAGTATTCTATATTATCAGAGAAATCTCCAATCTGATCCTTAGCGATGCTCTCCAGCCAATCAACGACCAGCTGCAGCACAAGACAAACATTTAATCAGCAGATCCAGAAGGCCTGTGTTCATTTCATCTGATGTTTACAAGTGTGTGTGTGTGTGTGTGTGTGTGCGTGTGCGCGTTACCTGACTCTGACGTATGACGGCATCCCGCTGAAAGAGCTGCTCCACCACGACCTTCTCACTCTCACTGGGAACCTTCACACACAAACACAACTTCACCTTCACAGCGTCCGATTCATGCTTCTGACTCGTGTATTCAGGAGAAGGCCTGAAAGCTGGTTAGTGTGTGTGTGTGTGTGTTTGTCCAACAAATAATCTGTTTTTGCAGCTTTCAGGGTGCGTGTGTGTGTGTGTGTGTCCCTGCGTCACTCACCACCATGTCTGTCATGATGTCATCTCCCAGCGCCAACTGGACCCGGTCCCTGTAGAGACAGACAGGTGATCAATCAGAGGTAAAGAGGACAGACGGACGGACAGACAGGTGCAGGTACGATGAGGTGTGTACCTGTACAGCGAGGTGATGAGTCTCCAGGAGCAGTTCTCCTGCTGCAGCAGCCAGCGGACTCCTGCTGTCTTACTGTCCCGTCCCGCTCTGAGGACCACGGACTGCAGCACGTCCACCTGCAGGTGAGTGATCGAAGCGAGCATTTCATCAGAATCTATGAGCTTTAGGAGGTTCATTTAGGACATTTGGAGAGAGCCAGGGCTAGCTGTTTCCCTCTACTTTCAGTCTTTATGCTAAGCTAAGCTAACCACGTCTTAAAGGAATTGTTCGACATTTTGGAGAATATACTTATTTGCTTTCTTACTGAGAGAGTCTGATTAGGACATTGACAGCATTCTCATGTGTATGTGTGCTAAATATGAAGCTACAGCCAGCGGCCGGTTAGCGTAGCTTAGCACAAAGACTGGAAACGGAGGGAAACAGCTAGCCTGTGCAAAGTTAACACAGACACACACAGCTTACCTTGTCCTGTAAGAGCAGCTGGTAATCCTCAAGCAGCTCAAAGACCGCAGTGGAAGAGTTTTTCAGGAAGGATGTGAGGAATTCTGGGAAAAGACTGGCAGCCGCTGAAAAAGAGATATATATATATATAGATATAGATAGATAGATAGATAGATAGATAGATAGATCGATTTATTTAACAGGAGTGCTTGTAAACTTGCAGAGCGGGATTTGAGGAGCGTTCGTTTCACTCACCGGCCTCGCCGGGGTCATCCTCCTTCAGCAGGGCGGAGCTAAGGTTGGTGATGTCGTCTGTGAAGAAGCTGGTGTTCTCCAGCCCCGAAACGGGGGAGATGTACATGCTGTTGGTCCAGTCACTGTCATCCAAATTCTAGACACAGAGACGGCGTTTTAGAGCAAATCCTGGAGGTTTTATCACACGACTGAGAGATGTGTTGCTCTGTAAGAGTCAGACTCACTCAAGAACGACTCGTGGCAGTTATATAGCGATATGTCAGTTATGCAAACGATCAAATCCCATTCATGCAAACGTCCTCGTGAACAGATTGCAAAATGAAATGAGCAATTTTCGACATGTTTGTCCAGAAAGTTTGTACACAGCAAGATAAGAAAACTGTAAATGTTCCAGCATGATGTCCAATGACCGTGTGTGTGTGTGTGTGTGTCTCACCATACTGCTGAGGGCGTTTCTGGGTGTGTATCGAGGCGTTCGGCCTCCTGGAGCCAAAATGGAGGAAACATCTGGAACTCTGGGAGTTACTGAGAGAAAAAAAAGACATGAGGCGAGAGAGGGGAGTTAGTAAAATATGGAGATGTTTGATGTTAGAAGATCAACAATAATCAGCCGTGGGTGTGTGTGTCGTACCAGCCTGTCTGAACAGAGGAGTGTTCCTCAGCAGGGAGCGTGCTGGTGTTACGGTGGACAGGACGGGGCTGCTGGGCGACGGGACTGAGACCAGCAGTCAGGAAAACAACAACAACACTGGCAGCTCTGGGCCCCGTTCCACGTAAGTGCTTCAGCAAAGTCGATCAAATGTCCTATGAGCCAGAAAGAGCCTCTTTTTACTCCGCTGACGAGCAGGAGATGATCATGAACGCATATGAGGATTTCAAGACCGTAATCACGGCAAAATCTAACACCGCCACCGCTGCGAGGGCGAGACAGGAAGCACGGCAAAACATCACAGACAAGTTAAATGCGTCAGTGTTGGGAAAATGTATCAGCTAATTTTAATGCCTCATCACCCCAACCAATCACATGACATGTCTTTAATGTGCTGCTGGCAGTAGACTTCATGATGCATCATCCAGTGAGATCTACAGCGACAATAATGATCTCAACTCTTTCAGAATAAGTAGAGAAAAACAAGCCCAACGAGGATCTGATACTCATTAATATGAGGATATATGTACTGTATGCCCTTATGTATCATGTAGCCTACTATATCTATGTATATATATATTACATATATACATGTGTGTATATACATGTATGTGTAGATTACCATATAGAACTAGTTTGAATATGTGTGAGAGAGAATCTGTTTATGGGCGGATCAGTATGTGTATTATTCATAATCAGACATTCAATCAATTGCAGCAATGAAAAGAAATAGTGTGTGATTCTCTCTATTCTTATCATGAGTCCACCTTCATCATGTTCTACAGTAATGATGTGCTGTGTACTAATAACAGTCATATCATTATGAGTGCTTTAACCTCATGTATGCAACCAGCCATCAAGAGGACATGAGAGCAAGTACACACTAAGCACACACACAATTCAGAATGCTGAGTCAGCACAATATGTGCCATAATGTAATGAACACATCCATAAGTTTATTAAGCGCCAAATGAACTGTACGAACAGCACGGCATGCAGCGGCTTTCCCCATGTTCTCCGCATCGCAGACACTGTACTAAAATGTAGCACTCGCAGAACAGCACAAGGCTGCATCCAGTCTGAGACAGTCAGTGCTCGGCTGGGCGTGTGGTGTTCAATGTCTGCTCCAGAAGCTCTGTAAATAAATGATTCCTTGTGGGCAGAATGGATAGCGCTCGTATAGGAAGTCATCATGATGTGATGACGGATCTTGGCGATGTGGAAGAAGTCTCTCCCTATAAAACGCTCATCTAACTAATATCCTCCTTCATCAGTGGATCTCTGAGGAAGGGAGCTGCACATTAATGCAACAGAGGCTTCTTAGTTTGCTCCGCTGGTTTTAAGGATCACCGTGTGTCTCACTTTACATGCATTTCCGGAACTCCCGTATAACCCCCAGTATATGCGCAAGTCCGTATGTGACGGGAGCTGCCATGTTTTCCGGGGGAGTGACCAGCTTATCCAGCTACCTTCACTGAGCCTGCGCTGGAGCAGGTTCAAGCTTTTGGATGCGTTGCCATGGTGATTTTGCCGAACTTGCTTCGTGGAACCGAAAAGCCTGATCTACATCATCTTATCCTGAAAAGTATCCGGCTAACTAAGTTAGACACGTACGTGGAACGGGGCCCAGACGTCATTAATGAATGCTGACAGGTCTCCACCTCACAGAAACACTTGTTGTATTTGAGCATTCATAACTTTTTACATCCTACCAATGGTCTGAATCCAGTTGAAGACATTTAACCTGAAGCTAAACACACACAGTCTCTCCCAGCTGAAGGATACAAGCCACCGTCGTCTTCCTCCTCCTTCGTGCAGCGATCGTCACCTCGTCATCTCGAACCACCGGAGACAGCAGCTCACCCTGACCCCTGGAAGGAAAGACGAGTACGCAAATACACACGCAACACATACTACTTCTTACCACTGAAAGTATCATGTACCATTCTTCGTTTTATTCAATACCTTTCATTGCAGCACAAAAACTTGAATCAAATCCCTATATTTCATATTTTAATGTTCATTATATGATGAAACGTTATGGTAAAATAAACTTAATTTCTGAGTTTCTTCTAGATGGAAGACCGTAAAGGACTCGAGTGTTTTAGTCAAAGAACCCTTTATTGTGGCAGCGTTTACGTATTGAGCTTGAAGCAGAAGAAGTTCTTTGCTTGTAATGAAACGTAAGCAGTTCTGTTGATGTGAGACAAATGTTTCACCACTGAAACTGTACTTTTGTACGTTTCTAGCAGTCTCGTATGTGTTCGACCAGCTGGAAGACGTACTTTAGTAGAAGTAGTAGAGTAACTCTGTTACAAGTCAATTCTACTTCAGTGAAAAGTATCTAAGAATACCTATAGTCATTATGCAGAAAGGCTAATTTCTAAATCATAAACAATATCTTGATAGATTTTAAATATGAATGCAGTAATGTGTTCATCACTAACCGTGGAGCTACTTTTAAAGAATACTGCTGAGTATCTTAAACTATAATAATACATCATAATATATTTGTTAATTTGTATTTTTGAATGAATAATCTGTGTAACAAACTACGACATTTCCCTCTGAAGAGTAGTGGAGTAACGTTAGAAGTATACAGTAGCAGAAAATGGAAGTACAAGTACCTCAAATTGTATTGTACAATAGTAAATGCACTTAAGTACTAATACATAACGTAACTAACTAGTTAACTAACTATTCATTAACAGCTGAAAGCACTCCCTGATAGACAGTAATACCAACTGTACTAACGACAATAAACAGCTGTTTGTTGATAGTTCATTCAGCGGTGATAATTTAAACTTTGTGTAATCAATAACAGATCATACATATATATTATCTCCAATAACTGACCGAGAACCACGTGTTTAGCGATGGTTAAAACATGTCAATAGTACACAAACCAGCATTTATCCTGATTAGCATCAGCATGGATTATGAACGGTTTAGTTAGCCACCAGCTAACACAGTAAAGTAGCCGCAATAGCAGGCTAAATAACAAGCTAACGGTTCGACGGGAATAATTAAAAATATAACAACATGTGTATAAGATGATTCATGTTCAAAACCCAGTGAAATGTAATTTACCAGTCCATGATAGTGGGCTACAAATTCCCGCTTCACGAGGATTGACAGGCTTCTTCTTCGTGATAATTGATTCTTCTTCGTCTTCTTCGTCTTCTTCTTCTTCTTCTTCTTCTTCGTCGTCTTCTTCTTCTTCTTCTTTTGCTTTCTCGGTAGATTGGATGCCGTGAGACACTATGCTGCCCCTATAGTTCAGTGCTTATATACTGCATTCCCACTGATGTAAACATGTAGAAATATTGTAAAAATTTAAAACAAAACTTCAGTAAAAGGATTTAAGCATAATCAGGAAAATTACACGTTTTATTTTAAACGTTTTTTTTTTTTTTACACGTTTTGTACGCAAACAACGGACGTGCATCACGTGTCGTTCACGTGATGTCACAAAGGCTTGAAATAGAACGATGCGCTGCGTCCGTTGTTTGCGTTCTGTCTCGGGATTGTGTTATGTCACGTGATCGCCTTTGATGTCGCTGAGTCCGCTGTTTGCGTTATAGAACCTCTGTGCGTCACCTCTGTGTTCTAGAACCTCTGTGTGTCATCTGTGACGTCACGTGATCGCCGTTGATGTCTTTCACAGACACTTGTCATAGTACCCCAGTGCCTGAGTTTAGAGTGATAATCACAGACCTTTACCTGAGATCCTTACAGAGAGTTAGACTACAATGACATTAGCAATGGATAAACAGAAACCTCATCATTTGAATGATGAACTGATAATCATGTCCCTGACACAACCCAAAAAGCTGGATAGAGCAGAAACATCACAGACAGAGGGGGTGTGTTCAGCTGATGAACTTTCTGAACCTTGGCCAGGTGCAACAGCACAGGAAGAACTAAAGAAAAGGTCAGTTCAGGTATTCGTGGAGGCGCTGGTTTCGCGGATATTCAAGAAAACAAAACTGACCTGGAACACTGAAGACCACGAGGCCATCACTATGCGTCTGTTTGACAGAACGTGGATCGAAGTCCAAGATATCGATTTTGATCCAACAACATTAAAAAATCTTGACAAAGCCATTTTCAAGAAACTTTCTTGGTATTGGGGCGATTCAAGAGCGGTGATGTTGGACATGAGATTAGAGGAACAAGAACTTGGGGACTGCATTGCCTTCTGTGTCAAATATCACCTGACACGACCCAAAAAGCCCAACACCGTCTGCAAGTTCTTCTCGTCTGTGGGCAAAGCCATCTCCAACATCTTTATATGTGGAAAGAAGGTTCGGGAAACAATCTCCATGGATAGAGCAGAAACATCACAGACAGACGGGGTGTGCTCAGCTGATGAACTTTCTGAACCTTGGCCAGATGCAACGGCACAGGAAGAACTGAAGAACGCAGATTCTGATTCAACAAATGAATCAGCATATGAGGACAAACTTTCTGAACCTTGGCCAGATGCAACAGCACAGGAAGAAATAAAGAATGAAGGTTCTGATTCAGCAACTGGCTCAGTACATCAGGACGAACTTTCTGAACCTTGGCCAGGTGCAACGGCACAGGAAGAACTGAAGAACGCAGATTCTGATTTAACAGCCGCCTCAGTATATTGGGACGCACTTACTCCACCTTGGCCAGGTGCAACGGCACAGGAAGAACCAAAGAACGCAGATTCTGATTCAATAAATGAATCAGAATATTATGACGCACTTTCTGAACCTTGGACAGGTCACAGGAAGAACTAAAGAACGCAGATTAGTTCAGGTATTCGTGGAGGAGCTGGTTTCGCGGATATCAAAAAAAACAAATCTGAACTGGACCAAGTGAAGAGCCTGTAATTAATCTGGGCATCACTCCTTCACAGAGGTCTAACTTCCTTATTAGGACATCTGATAACTTCTACTGTGATAGTAGAAGTTTTATTATTATTAGGACATCTGATAACTTCTACTGTGATAGAAGAAGTTTTATTATTATTAGGACATCTGATAACTTCTACTGTGATAGTAGAAGTTTTATTATTATTAGAAGATCTGATAACTTCTACTGTGATAGAAGAAGTTTTATTATTATTAGAACATCTGATAACTTCTACTGTGATAGTAGAAGTTTTATTATTATTAGGACATCTGATAACTTCTACTGTGATAGAAGAAGTTTTATTATTATTAGAACATCTGATAACTTCTACTGTGATAGTAGAAGTTTTATTATTATTAGGACATGTGAACTTCTACTGTGATAGAAGTTAACAGATGTTCTAATAATCTGATGACTTCTACTGTGATAGTAGAAGTTTTATTATTATTAGAACATCTGATAACTTCTACTGTGAAGTCAAACTAAAGAAATAATTAATGAACTCATGTTGCAAACCGGAAAGGAACCTTTCGGCAGTCCGAGTTGCCGCACGGACTATAAATGAGGTGGCACACAACATCAATAAGGAAGGAAGGAAGTGAAGCGAAGCCGCAAACTGAAGCAATGCTTAGCGCAAAAACATCCAACCCCGTGCAAACAGATCTACAAACGCCAGAGAGGCAGCCGGTAAGACACCAAGCCCATCAGGAGACCCAGCGGACAATTGAAAGTAAATGGTTGTGCAGGCGATAGCCGCTAGTGTTAGCCACGGGGCCGAACCGGCAGTGCGGTCGTTAACCCTAGAAATGCCAGTGTGTGTCATGTTTGATTCTCATTCATAATTTAATGATGTCATGATTGTTTAGTGAGCTTATATGTAGCAGAGAAATTAGTTAAAATGATTATGATATTATATTATTGTGGTGGCATTATTTAAATTAAGTAAATGTAAAATATTTAAAATCTGAAGTTAACTTAATGAAATCCCTAAATGCATTAATAATAACAGTTGGGGAATTTATGTCGCACTTTGTTTAATTTAAGAGGGAAAAGGAAATAATTGTTAAAAATGTATATTTTCCAGAACATTGTAAAAACAACCCTTTTCTTGTTTATTGGTTCAAAAGGTTTTTCACCTACCTGCTTGTTTGCAAACTACTTGCTTACTTGCAAAGTACCGACTTACCTGAAACCTTGAAATCACAAAATAAAAGAAGATAAGAGGAAAAGAAAAGTGTGGTTATTGAGTGAAGTCCAGCAACTCTGGGTAGATGTCCAACTCCTTCAAGTGGAGATTGCACAAAGAAGGGGAGAACTTGACAGTGAAAAACCGCCAGTACCCTAAAGCTGGCCAGGAAAAAGTACAGGAGCTTAAAGCTGGAACAGCAGGAGCAAAAAACCTGGAATCCTGGAAAGGAAAAAGAGTGGAGGATAAAGCACCATAAGCAACAGTAAAGGCGCCATTGGAAACTCCACTTGTCAAATTCACAATTAAAGAACCTTAAAAATAAAAGTAAACATGGCTAATCAAGAAGCTGGAAAATCAGTTGAACAATTGAAACTTGAAAGAACTACAGCCAAAAGAGTGTTTTCCCGTCTGGTCAACAGTATAACCCGGTCACATACGGACATGTCTGAAGAAGAGCTCAGAGACAGTTTCAACAAACTCAAGGCACTAGGAGAGAACGTCATGGAGGCAAATGATGAGCTGGAAGCTGGCTTTATTGCAGATCTCGAAGCAGAGCTGGAAACGGATGAAGTCATGTTAACGGAGCAGGAAAAAGCCGACCTGGAAAAAACTACAAATGAGTGCCAAGAGAAGCTGAAGGAGGTCAAGAGGTTGCTCCAGAAGACTCTTTGGGTCAATTTTGGAAGTAGGGAAATGTCTATAGCACTACAAGCAGCAGAGGCAGCATGCGAACGCGTCGCTGCTGTGCAACCAAACATTAACCAGGAAGCGTATCAATTCATGCTGGACCAACTGAAAGGGTTGGTAGGAACAGCAAAGGACACGCATGGCCGATGGAAGCAGTGGGCCCCACCAGAGGCTCAGGGGGAGCTTCAGAGGCATGTGAGAGAGCTCGAACTTCACGTCCCCTTGATGGTCTCCAGAAAGGCTGACTTCATACAAGCAACCATAAAGGAGGATACTGATAGACAAGCCCAGGTGAGAGCTACATCTAATTATCGGATACCAACCATCAAGCTAAAGCCAACAGCCCTCCCCAAGTTTGGTGGCATCAAACGTGATTTTCACAGGTGGAAGAAGGACTGGGAAGCGCTGCAGAGTCAGGGAGAGCCAACAGGCTCAAAAGAAGTGAAAAAGGTCCAGCTACTAGACAGCCTGGAGGATAAGATCACACGAGACCTTCGGCTCACGGCTTACAACACATCTGATGACATCTTCCGTGTGCTAGAGAACCGCTACGGCAACCAAACATCCATTGCCATAGAAATAGTGGAGGAGATACAGAAGATGCCAGCTGTCAAAAGTCACCAGCCACGGAAAATCGTCGACTTAATTAAAACTGTGGAAAAAGCACTTCAAGATTTGAGTGACCTTGGAGACACAGGTGCTATAAAAAATCCCCTTGTGACTAAGTCCATTGAAAGTAAACTCCCGGAGACACTCAAGAAGGAATGGCTTGTGTATGCAGCTGACAAGAGGAATGATGTGACTTCAAGAGGTCGGTTCGACGGTCTCTTGGCATTCCTCAAAGACCAGGAGAGCATATATGAACAGCTTGAGCAACTGATGGAGGAAGAGCCAAGCAAGAGAGAAACCAAGGTGGAGCCAAGATATGCCAGAACCAAGTCAACCAAATCAAGCAACGACCAGGAAGGGTGTGTGGTCTGCAGTGATGTAAAACACAAGTGGAAGATCTATTTTTGCAGACAGTTCCGAGCGCTGAAACTAGCAGAGAAGAGAGCTGCAGTAAAAAGGTTGGGAGCATGTAAAAGATGTTTGGAGGTTCATGGCGATGGCTCACAGTGCAAACCTGGATTCCTGTGCAGAAACCAGGACTGCAAGGATGCAGATACTCCTGAGCATCACTTCTATCTGTGCCCCAACGCTGAGGCAAAGAAAAGCAGCGATGGTCAGAAGAGAAGCAGCGATGGTCAGAAGAGGAGCAGGTTCGGTCCGGAAGGGGATAAAGGCAGGAGGAAGTACACAGAGGAGCAGGAGGGCTTCTTCGGGAAACTCTCACCTGAATTGGCAAACCAATGCCGAAATGTGTTTTCCAATACTGCATCCAGGGCTTTCAATACTGTCAAAGACCAACCAAGCCTTTTAGGGGAAAGCGGACTTCAAGAGCTGCCAGTACTGATGATGCTTGTCGAGGTCACAGCAAACGCTGGGCAGAAAATTGGAACATTAATCGATTTGGCTTCTGACACCAATTACATAACCCACAAGACTGCAAGCAGGCTAAACCTCAGAAATGAAGAAGTCGCACTTGTCGTCCATGGAGTTGGGGGCATGGAGGTTCGTGTAGAGACGAAACGATACCTCCTCAGGATCAGAGTGAAGACACCAAAAGGCACTCTCAGAGCCCACCAATTGGTGTGTTATGGACTGGACAGCATTGCAGAGATACACAAACATGTGGAACCAAAGGAGCTCCAGAGATTCTTCCCAGATACACCGCTGGATGAACTCCGGAGACCTAAAGAAATAAGTCTGCTCATTAGCCACAAAGAAGGTCAACTAGCGCCACAGAGGATCAGAGCTGTTGGAGACCTTGTGCTGTGGGACGGTCCACTGGGGAAAACAGTGGGAGGAACGCATCCTGAACTCTTTGAAGAACTCACCGTGTCAGCTCACATGTCGAAGACACACTTTGCGAGGTCGATGAGAGCAGCGGCTGCAAGATATGAGGAACAACTCACCAGCATGGTCCCAGAGGGTCCGCTGGCAAATAATCAAGGCACCATCCAGCTCTGTGAATCAAGCACTTCAGCCATCAACCAGGACTTTTTAAAGTGGTGGAGATGGGACAGCATCGGCGCAGGATGTGAGCCAAAGTGTGGAGGCTGCCGCTGTGGGAACTGTCAGCCGGGTGGCAAGGAAATGACTCTTGCCGAGGAGCGAGAACTCCAAGTGGTGAAAGAGGGTCTCACCTACGTCACAGGAGACGCCCACAGCAAAGAACCACACTGGCATACCAGATATCCATGGGTAGGGAACCCAGACTCCCTGCCGAACAATAAAAGGACTGTGGAGGCCACATTCCTCAGGACGGAAAAGCAACTGGCCAAAGAACCTGAATGGAAAGTTGCCTATACTGCTCAAGTCCATGACATGATAGATCGGAAAGCTGCAACCAAGTTATCCAGAGACACAGTGATCAACTGGCATGGGCCAGTATGGTATGTGAGTCACCTCATTGCTCCAAACCCCCACTCTGTCACAACCCCTGTGAGACTTGTTTGGAACAGTAGTCAAAAGTTCAGAGGTGTGAGCCTGAACGACCTACTGATGAAAGGCCCGGATGTCCTCAACCAGATTCGTGCAGTGCTCCTGAGATTCAGGGGTGGAGTGCATGCTGCTCTGGGGGACATAAAGAAGATGTATAACTCAGTCTGGCTGGAAGAAAAGGAGATGCACCTGCATAGATTCCTTTGGCGTGATTCAGAGGACGAAGAGCTGGGGGAATATGCAATCACCAGGGTAAACATCGGTGACAAGCCAGCAGGATGCATCGCACAGCTTGCAATGCGTGAAACTGCCAACCTCCCACCTTTCACTCACCTCAAAGAGGAACGGCAGGTTATTCAAGAAGACAGCTACGTTGATGACATTCTCACGTCCCACAATGACTTAGACCAGCTGAAAACCATCACGGCGAATGTGCAACAGATTCTGAAAGCTGGCGGGTTCGAGCTCAAACCTTGGGTTTATTCTGAGCAAAGTGGGAGGAAAGAGTGCAGTGACAAGCTGGAAAAGGCTGCGGAAAAGACCATGGTCTTACCAAACCAGATGCGAGACGAGGATAATAAAGCACTCGGCCTTGGCTACATGGTAGAAGAGGACAAACTCCATGTCATGGTGGGAATAAACTTCTCAAAGAGAAAGAAAAAGATGAGACTCAGCCAAAACCTTCTGCAGGAGCAGATAAGAGCCCAAACACCCAACCCCCTGACTCGGCGAGCACTGCTGAGCCAAGTGTCAGGGCTGTATGATCCAGTCGGCCTGGTAACTCCCATCAAGCAGAAGGGAGCTATCCTGGTACGTAGGGCATTCCAGGAAGCAAAGGGTGGAAGTGCACCTGTAAAGGACTCATGGGATACTGCGCTCTCAGATGCACTCAGGGAGGACGCAATAAAGCTCTTTGAGGAGTACGGCCAACTTGCCAAAGTCAAGTTCACCAGAGCACTGACTCCCCCAAGCTTTACTGATGGTCCCCTGGCGATCACATTCTCTGACGGTAGCGAGCATACTTATGGAGCAGTGATGTACCTCCGATGGAGTTCAGACCAGGGCCCGGTCATCCGGCTGGTGGAGTCCAAAGCAAAACTTACTCCTTTGGATCAAGGAGGGGATGCTGTCAAAGCAGAAATGTGTGGAGCAGTGTTTGCCTCACGGCTGAAAAAGTACTTTGAACTGCACAGCCGAATCCAGATTCAGAGGTGGTACCATTTTGTTGATAGCCAGACCATCCTTGGTGCAATACAACGGGAAAGCTATGGCTATCAAACATTCTTCGCAAATAGGATCGGGGGGATTCAAAGCAACACAAGGGTCCAGGATTGGTGGTGGATTCCTGGCCCACAAAACATTGCCGACATTATAACAAGGGGAGCCAGCCATCAAGATCTCGATGAGGACTCAGAGTGGCAAAAAGGTCCAAAGTTTCTAAGCTTGCCAGTGGAGGAGTGGCCAATCACATCAGCCAAAGAACTCGCAGCCACTGCCAGGGAGAACGTCACAAAACTTCAAAAAAAGGCATATGCTGCTGCACTGACCAGAGCTCAGGCTAAGAAGCAGCAAGTGGAACACAAACTGAAACAGGAGGCACAAACAGAGCAACGGAGGCTACCTGCAGGGTCTGCAATCCAAACGCTGGTGGATGTCAGGAGATACAGCACTCTGAGCCGTCTGGTAAAGACAGTTGCATGGATCTGGAGAGCAGCTAAACAGTTTGGCAAAGGAAGCCAAGCTGTGGAGAGTCCAAAGTGGGAGGCAATCTCCTCCACAGGAGTCATCTCTGTAAGGGAACGAGAGGATGCCCTGAGAGACATTTTTCTTGCAGCGCAAGAAAACACAACCTTCCCTGGCACTACGTTAGACAGGCTTGTGGTCCACAAAGACAAAGACACTGGGCTACTGGTCTGTGGAGGCCGAATACAAAGCTTCAAGGAAGCTCAAGTTAGGATCCCCCTCTTACCCTATGACGCCTGGGTGTCCAAGCTGATAGCTCGAGAGGCCCACAATGAAGGTCATGAGGGAGTAGCTGGAACCCTCCTAAAAATGAGGAGGAAGGCATGGGTCATTAAAGGGAGGAGGATCGCACAAAAAGTTGTTGATGGTTGCATGGTCTGCAGGAGAGGAAAAGCAAAGACGTGTCAACAAGTAATGGCTGACTTGCCGCCAGAAAGGACTGAACCTGCTGCGCCATTTGAGTTCACATCAGTTGACCTCTTTGGCCCTTACCAAGTTAAAGATGACGTCAAGAAAAGAGTGACACTTAAGGTCTGGGGAGTTGTCTTTTGCTGCATGGCAAGCAGAGCCATTCACACCGAGCTGGCAAACACCCTGTCAACTGAAAGCTTCCTAATGGCTTATCAAAGGTTCACGGCAATCAGAGGTCATCCAAGAAAGATGTGGTCGGACCCAGGCACCAATTTTATTGGAGCAAAACCAGTCCTGGAGGAGCTCTACAGGGTTTTGGACCTAGACAAAGCAAACCTTGAAGAGACCGCAGCAAGGAATGGAACTGAGTGGCAGTGGAAAATCCATCCAGCCGATTCTCCACACAGGAATGGTGCTGCAGAAGCTGCTGTGCGAATTGTAAAGAGGGCATTCCAGAATCTTGGGAATGAGGCTTCACTAAGCTACAGTGAGTTCCAGACAACTCTTTACATCGCAGCCAACCTAGCAAATGAGCGTCCAATTGACGCAAGAGTACAGAGCAAAGAGGACTGCATTCAGTATGTCACACCCAACACTCTCCTACTGGGCCGGGCCTCTCAAAGTGGGGACTTGAAAACCTTTGACTTTCACAACTACCCGTACAAAAGACTGAGAGCTATGCAGTCGGAGGTGACCAAGTTCTGGAGGAGCTGGAGCCAACTCGCTGGTCCAAACTTATTTGTCCGAAGCAAATGGCATACTGAACAAAGAAATGTTGCCATTGGAGATGTTGTGTGGCTGTGTGACCAGAATGCGCTACGAGGGCAGTTCAAGCTTGGCAGAGTCATCGGCACGACCCCAGATGATAAAGGCGTTGTAAGGGACGTCAATGTAAGAGTTTTCCCGAGCTACTGTGTCCCTGTCACGAGAGCTCTGAAAGGCAAGTCAATTCCCAAAATCAGGAGGGAAAAGATCCAAGCCACCGTCCTTCACAGGGACGTCAGGCGGCTCGTTGTCCTATTACCTGCAGAGGAACAGGCAGAAAGTCAAACGCAGCAGGGAAAGGAGAACCAAGTTTGCCTTTGAAGCTGTCGATCTTCACACCGTTTCCAGGCGAAGATCGAGTGGGAGGTGTGAAGTCAAACTAAAGAAATAATTAATGAACTCATGTTGCAAACCGGAAAGGAACCTTTCGGCAGTCCGAGTTGCCGCACGGACTATAAATGAGGTGGCACACAACATCAATAAGGAAGGAAGGAAGTGAAGCGAAGCCGCAAACTGAAGCAATGCTTAGCGCAAAAACATCCAACCCCGTGCAAACAGATCTACAAACGCCAGAGAGGCAGCCGGTAAGACACCAAGCCCATCAGGAGACCCAGCGGACAATTGAAAGTAAATGGTTGTGCAGGCGATAGCCGCTAGTGTTAGCCACGGGGCCGAACCGGCAGTGCGGTCGTTAACCCTAGAAATGCCAGTGTGTGTCATGTTTGATTCTCATTCATAATTTAATGATGTCATGATTGTTTAGTGAGCTTATATGTAGCAGAGAAATTAGTTAAAATGATTATGATATTATATTATTGTGGTGGCATTATTTAAATTAAGTAAATGTAAAATATTTAAAATCTGAAGTTAACTTAATGAAATCCCTAAATGCATTAATAATAACAGTTGGGGAATTTATGTCGCACTTTGTTTAATTTAAGAGGGAAAAGGAAATAATTGTTAAAAATGTATATTTTCCAGAACATTGTAAAAACAACCCTTTTCTTGTTTATTGGTTCAAAAGGTTTTTCACCTACCTGCTTGTTTGCAAACTACTTGCTTACTTGCAAAGTACCGACTTACCTGAAACCTTGAAATCACAAAATAAAAGAAGATAAGAGGAAAAGAAAAGTGTGGTTATTGAGTGAAGTCCAGCAACTCTGGGTAGATGTCCAACTCCTTCAAGTGGAGATTGCACAAAGAAGGGGAGAACTTGACATCTACTGTGATAGAAGTTTTATTATTATTAGGACATGTGAACGTCTGCTGTGATAGTAGAAGTTTTATTATTATTAGGACATGTGAACTTCTACTGTGATAGAAGTTTTATTATTATTAGGACATGTGAACTTCTACTGTGATAGAAGTTTTATTATTATTAGGACATGTGAACTTCTACTGTGATAGAAGTTTTATTATTATTAGGACATGTGAACTTCTACTGTGATAGAAGTTTTATTATTATTAGGACATGTGAACTTCTACTGTGATAGAAGTTTTATTATTATTAGGACATGTGAACTTCTACTGTGATAGAAGTTTTATTATTATTAGGACATGTGAACTTCTACTGTGATAGAAGTTTTATTATTATTAGGACATGTGAACTTCTACTGTGATAGAAGTTTTATTATTATTAGGACATGTGAACTTCTACTGTGATAGTAGAAGTTTTATTATTATTAGGACATCTGATCACTTCTACTGTGATAGAAGTTGACAGATGTCCTCATAATAATACCTTAATATGAATAAATTTGCAGTAATAGTAATATTTCCATTGTTTTTATTTATTACACGCCATATCATAAGATACATCCATGTTTAATATATATACACTTCATGTAGTGTGTGCCTATTACAATTACATGATATACATTACCTTATTATATCGTGTATATTGTATTCATTCGAGGTACTGTAATTGCTCTTTTAATGTATTGTCATAGCAGAAGCCAGCATGTAACTCAGGTAATTTGAAAACAGGGATTTTAAAAGTGATCAATAATGCTTTTCCTGCTTCTTACTGTAATATTTATGACTTAACTCTCGTCATTTTTCAGTAGCCCGAATACCGTGGCATTACATTAAAGGCTCTCTGTGCTCTTATCATGAACCCATGTCCATTTATCATCCGTAAACAACTCTGTAGTCCTCACAATTTAATTAGATGGAAGCCACAAAACACCAACAACATTGAACTGTTTGCTCTGGCGTTTAGATCATTCACAGCTCTATAGCACCAGAATCATTAAGACCTTCAAATTCAATTTACACAAAACCATTGCAGGAAAACACAGGCTTTTATTGAGGGAAAAAGATCAACAAAAAACAACAGTGATTCAAACACTGCTCAGTGTGTGTGTGTACACAGCTGTAACTCGTAGCCCAGCGGGTCGAGTCCTCGGTCCAGAAGAGAGAGCGACGACTCCCTCAACTTCTGGAGAAACCTCCTCAGCTCCTCTTTGGAGAAAACCTGAATTTGTGGGCAGAAACATGAACTCACTGTTCCCATAACTCAACGTACAGGGCCGATCAAATCTCTCCAGCTACCTGGTAGAGGCGGTGCTGGTCCGATGAGATGATGTCAGCGAGGCGCAGCGCCTCCTGGTCTCTGGAGGAGTTCTGCAGAACGCTGAGCAGCAGGAAGTTGAGGCGAGGGAGACACAGAGAGCGCAGCGCCGCCATCTGGTGGCTGCGCTCGGAATCCGGCTCAGAGTCCTGAAAAACACAAAACAAACAATTTACGAACCAAACAAACGTGCAAACAATCGCAACTTATTGCTTCTATAAGTCAATTAGACAAAATAAATCCCATGATTTCAGATGTTATTAAGGCCTATTAAGAGGTGATTTTAACATTTCCTGCCCCGCTAATCGAGTTTAACCGCGTCTAGATTGCATATGTGCATCCTTTTGCGACTGCAGCTTTATATTGAATGCATAGATACAGAGAACTCTCCGCCATGAAGGGAACAAGCGATATTCCCAAAATGGCAAACTATTCCTTGAAATTTTAGACCCAGGAACTGTGGAACCAGAGGCGCTAAACCAGGAACATAAAGGGCCTTTTTAAGCAGCTGACGATATCGTACAGAAACTAAATTTAGTTTCTGGTTCCTTTGGTTGAAACACAGGTTTAGTTTCTGGTTCCCTGAGAGAGAACGTTTGGTTCTCACGCGTGGCGTCGTAAACACTTACCTGTCTGTTGTCGATCATCCAGCCTCCGTCTACGAACAGCAGCACGTTGTAGATTCTTTCTTTCACATCTTCAGTTAAAACGTCCAGACGGCACGACCAGGCAGACAGAGCGGCCTAACGCACACATAAGAAGTAGCTTGGTTATCGCAGCAACATCCAGACCTACACAGACAGCAGGTTTAGTATTCACTCATCAAACCGCCGTCAGTTGTGTTTTTGGGTTGTTTTCCGCGTCTCACCGGCGTCGCTGGCGAGCTGCAGGC